>NC_037680.1:99538536-99676570 GCF_003255815.1 Theropithecus gelada | reverse complement strand
AAAAGTCAGGAAACAACAGGTGCTGGAGAGGATGTGGAGAAATAGGAACACTTTTACACTGTTGGTGGGATTGTAAACTAGTTCAACCATTATGGAAAACAGTATGGCGATTCCTCAAGGATCTAGAACTAGATGTACCATATGACCCAGCCATCCCATTACTGGGGATATACCCAAAGGATTATAAATTATGCTGCTATAAAGACACATGTACACGTATGTTTATTGCAGCACTATTCACAATAGCAAAGACTTGGAATCAACCCAAATGTCCATCAGTGACAGACTGGATTAAGAAAATGTGGCATATATACACCATGGAATACTATGCAGCCATAAAAAAGGATGAGTTTGTGTCCTTTGTAGGGACATGGATGCAGCTGGAATCCATCATTCTTAGCAAACTATCACAAGAACAGAAAACCAAACACCGCATGTTCTCACTCATAGGTGGGAACTGAACAATGAGATCACTTGGACTCGGGAAGGGGAACATCACACACCGGGGCCTATCATGGGGAGGGGGGCGGGGGGAGGGATTGCATTGGGAGTTATACCTGATGTAAATGACGAGTTGATGGGTGCAGCACACCAACAAGGCACAAGTATACATATGTAACAAACCTGCACGTTATGCACATGTACCCTACAACTTACAGTATAATAATAATAAATAAATTAAAAAAAAAAAAAAAAAAAAAAGAAATACGACTATGGTGACTGAGTCATGTGAGAGGCAGCTGTAACCTGGGCAGGTGTAACTGTTGTTTCTCTCATTATAGATTAGACTTCTTCCTTACCTACCTTGTTTTTAAAATGTTGTAAATGACTAAAGGGAGCCAGGGAAGACCCCTTCCCTCTTCACTGTTGATATTCATTATAGATTAACTTCCCTCTTACCTTTCTCACACAAAGACTTGATGGTTATCACATTTTCTAAAGACGGAATGTTGAATGCATTCTTTTAAATTGGAAAGAAAGCAAAAACAAGTCCTATGGAAAAGAAAACAAACTATAATGAATTACATTGCTGTAAATCACCGACAAGCCCTGTATAGAAAATGTTACAATCCTATCAAGCTTCTTTGTTTTCTGCCAGTATAAGCAGGAAGGTAACTTTTAATTTTGGAGAACTGGACCCATTTTTCTGGAGTTTGTGTCTTCTGAAGAAAATGGTTATTCTCAGCTTTTCACTTGAATAAACTCTTAAAAGCTGGATTCTGATCCTTTTGATTATTTCATGCTGACATAGATAAAGACGGATGGAGACAGGGTGATAGAGGGGAAAGACCTTCCAGTCGCATTAGTGAAAATAACATACACAAAAAAGCCGTATCTTTTCACAAGTTTCAGAAGTATCTGGGTAACTTTAACACTTGCTGGAGAAGCATCAAGTCTCCAGTCAAGGAAGCTTGAGTATCATGTCCAGGTGCCACTGTCAGAATCCAGAGCAAGCTGGGGACCCTCTGGAAAGATGTTCCGAGCCCTTCAGAAATATCCACCCAATGGCCTGTTTCTGCCTGGAAAGGGAACGTTCACCATCTTTAGCTGGACAACAGAGTGACCTTCGGGGCAACAAGCCAAATGCAGAGAAGAAAGGAAAGGAACGGAGCAGAGGCAATACTGGGCAACACCTGCGGTTAAGTGGAAAAACCTGGGCTTTTAAACGCACATTCACTTGTAGGGAAAAATTAGAATCAGGTTGGTTTAGGCTTAATAGTGTATTTATACTGTACGGAAGAAGAGTTTTGAAAGCAGGGGGCTTCTGCAATGCATCTGACATGGCTTGTATGAAAATACTATTTTCTTCTCTTAATTTCTATAGCACTTTGGTGAAGATATTTCTTAAGACATCTCTTATATTTTTTCTTGTACTGTACTTGTTTTAGATACTTTTGTTTTCCTCCACGTCAGGCTGTAAACACTCTGAAGACAGAAAGCAGTCTTTTGGTCAGGCACGGTGGCTTACGCCTGTAATCCCAGCACTTTGGGAGGCCAAGGTGGGTGGATCACCTGAGCACAGGAGTTCAAGACCAGCCTGGACAACATGGCAAAACCCTGTCTCTACAAAAAATACAAAAATTAGCTGGGCATTGTGGCACGTGTCTGTGGTCTCAGCTATTCAGGTAGCTAAGGTTGAGTTGGATTGTTTGAGTCCAGGAGGTCCAGGCTGCAGTGAGCCATGATTGCACCACTGCACTCCAGCCTGAGTGACAGAGCAAGACCTTGTCTCAAAAAAAAAAAAAAAAAAAAAAAAAAGTCTTTTCTTCTTGTGTACCCCCCACTCCCCTGTGGCTACTCCAGTTGGAGGAGTGTAGCAGGTGTGCCCGGGACCTGGGCCCCGGTGCCTGAGCCACTCGTCTGCTGTGAAGAGGGACCCTGAAGGGTGAGGTTCACCCCGCAGGCAGCCAGTTTTACCCAAATGCATTGTCTTTGAGCCAGAGGCATTGCTGCTTCTCTGAAAAAGGTAAAAATAAAATGTTTAAAATTCAAGAAGAATTTCAGAGAAATAGGGACTAGGTAAAGACAGCCCTGTGGCAGTAAAGAGCAGACAGTGAAGGATGAAGAGCAAGTTTCCGAAGGAGGAAGACAAGGTCGCCTTGCCCTCTGGTCTCATTAGCGGAAATAACACTTACAGGAAAGTCACATCTTTGAAGATATTTGAAAGTTTCCTGGGTGATCATGAATTGCAGGTGGCAGTATGAGGTTTTCAAAACACACAGAGCATGCCCTCTGAGAGAAACTCAATTGGCCATTAGGACATTGCAGGATCATAGAGCATTTCTTCCCTTCTTTAGCTATGAGTCACAAGCTGCCAATTAAGAAATCAGTGACATGTAAGGAGCTTGATATTACCTAATGGGCTACAGCCCTCGATGGTGATGACTAATAACATTGGTGTGTTCAGGATTTAATCTTTAACTTGATTTCCCGGGGTGATTAGATGATGAACAATAAGAGGAGTTATTTTATTTTTCAATAGATCCTTTATATGGGGATCTGGGTGATGCAGTAAAGCAGAAGGAATAAAGAATTGTATCCTCTTGCGTTCTTCCTCCTCCCCCTCCCCAGCAACAGACTTGTTAAGGTCAGCAGCCTTGAAGCACAGACAGGTGTTCTTGGTAAGATGTGCAGGAATTCACAGCGATCAGAATGCATGTGAACCCCATTGTTTTTACTGTGCAACAACTGTGTCAGAAGCTCATACAGGACAGCGTAGCAAAGACGTTTTTAAGAACATGAACTCAGAGTCAAGCAGACCTTGTTTGACTCCTAGATCTGCCCCTTACCAGTCTCAAGCAAGCTTCTTAACCCCTCTGAGCCTCCACTTTACTCATCTGTAAAATGGTGATAGTAACAGTACCCACCTCATATGATTGTTGACGAAATTAAATGAGATATTACATGCAAAGATTTCATGTCGTGCCTAGTTCCTGATAAAGTGCTAACAGACACCAGCTAATGTTATCATTATTTTTGTTAGCAGCCTGTGAAAATGTCTTATAACTTAGCCATCTGTCTTTACAGAGTAGAAACTGCACTTCACTACTTCATCCAAGGAGAGAATAGATTCCTGTTGACAGAGGAAGATACCAAATAAGCTGGTCATATATACAGATTTCAGCCTATGTGCTTAGAAGACAGCTCTGTGATCGAGGCTACTGAAGACCTGTCAGGGGGGCATTAAGATGGCCATTAAGATTTAAAAAGGACCTCTTTTTAAATATCACATGTCGTTGTATGTTTATGGTTCCAAAGCAAGCCATGATCTTCGAACACTTATCTTGTTCTTTCCATTGCTAGCATAGAAGGATCTCTTGGATTGGTGCTGGTTTGTTGCCAGAATATCAGTGGCCATTCTTTGGGAAACTCTTGGTTTTTCCCATCCCTGGTGAATAGGGTTATCCAGCCCTACTTACCAGGGACATTTAGAAGAGGACACTAGGAGAAGTGGGCATTTCTTCAAGAGAGGTCAAAAGAGGGAAGGCATGATGTCACTATCACTTCATATGAATGGCAAACACATACCAGTATATATAAACTACTGGCACTAGCACAGTCTCACTTACTGGCTCTGACTTACACACCAGGGTCATTGGCCGGGGCATCACGGACCAAAGCACAAATAGTGCTGGATGATAGGGTTCACTGCCAAGACAAAGAGGAGGAATGAAAACAGGGAAGGAGAAGTTTGCCACATGCTCAACTAAAGTCTCCTTACAATAAAAAGTCAAAAATTTATTTTATCAGCCACATATCTGCTCAGATCTTACCATCTTCGTTTAGCCACCAAATTGTTGACTTAAAAAAATGGGGGGCCAGGTGTGGTGGCTCTCGCCTGTAATCCCAGCACTTTGGGAGGCCAAGGCGGGCAGATCACAAGATCAGGGGTTCGAGACCAGCCTGGCCAACATGGTGAAACCCTGTCTCTACTAAAAATACAAAAATTAGCTGGATGTGTTGGCACATGCATGTGATCCCAGCTACTCGGGAGGCTGAGGCAGGAGAATCACTTGAACCCAGGAGGTGGAGTTTGGAGTGAGCCAAGATCACACCATTGCACTCCAGCCTGGGCAACAGAGAGAGACTCCATCCCCCAAAAAAAAAAGGTGGGGAAGTCAGGTTCACAAAGTTATAGAATCTCTTTCTTGGCTAAGACCTGAAGTTCCTTCATTTCTGTTAAAATTGGACAAATAATTCCCAAATGGCAATATGGAGTCCAGGGCTAGTGTGCAGTTCCTGAGAAACTTCTACAAATCACAGATGCCTTGAGCTTACCCCACGTGGATAGATCCCGAATCTTTAGGGGAGGCTTCCATCCTTTTGAGCAGCCCTGATGATTATGACCAGTCTTGGGAACCCCTGAAACAGGCCATTTTCATGCCCAGCTTTACAGGGTCTGCATCTGAATGCCATGTTCATTAATTAGTGCATTTCCTTATAACTTACCAAAAGGAAGTTTGCCCAGCAAGTTTCAAGAAGATAACATAACGCTGATAGCCAGTCCCTCCTATTCACCCAGGAGCTTCCCTTCTCCTCTGCTGCAAAAGTCTTTCGTTTCTTCCAAAGTCCTGACACTTTCCACTTAAATTGGTCTTTACTTGAGTCATATCTAAACCTCCCCCATCTCACAGTGAAACCCAATTTACCCCTTCTCACTCTGAATACTTTTTCTGTTGAGATTCTTATATTTGCAATATGAGTGCGTCCCCTGGACATATTGCCTAAATGTCCAGAAAAAGAATTGCTCCAGTGAGTGCTCAGTAAAACTCCTAATGAGACCATGGAGTAGATGCTTAAAATAAATTTTTAAAAACCAAACTTGTATTTCAGTTCTGTCTCCGTGTGTGTGTGTGCGTGTGCATGTGTGTGTACGTGACTGTGTGTGTGTTGAAAGGAAGGGAGAGATTTTTAATCAAATTTAAACAAAGCAATAATTTATATTCCAATGATGGAAAAAAACAATTTGGTGTCGTATATGGAACCTGAGGGAAAGACAAGCTTCTCATTTATAATTTGGAAAGGTGCCAGGGGTAGGAGGTGGGAGAGCTGAGGAGGGCAGGGGAGCAGGGCTTTTTTTTTCTTTTTTTAATAACGTTTTTTAAATAGTGTGACGTGTATGGTCATGCCTAAATCTCCCTAAATTATATTTTAGAAAAACAATTCATTTAACCTCCAGTCTTCCTTTGTTGGGAAGACAGATGTCATGGAAACCTTGCCTGTGCCTAGAGCAAGAGATGGTAAAAATGATATCGCTATTTCCGTGGCTTCAAAAAATGACGCTGGTCTCTGTGCAGGGACATTGTCAAGCATCAGGAACTTTTTCCAGGCTGAATCGCCTTCCGCACTCAACCCCAGCTACTCTCTGTCCATACGCTACCCAGCCTTCAAAGTTCAACTCAAACGTGTCAGCCTCTCCAGTACTTCCTCTGCCTTCGGTTAGGAGAGAGCTTCTTGTGCTAGAATTTAGTTCTTCACTCCTTGAGTTAGAACAGTGTTCTCAATTAGGGAAGATTTTGTCCTTTGGGGACTTGTGGCAGTCAGTGTCTGGAGACATTTTGGTTGACACAGTAGGGAGGGAGGTGCTACTGGTATCCAGCGGGAAGAAGACAAAGATGCTGCTAAACATCCTGCAATGCACAGGGCAGCCTTCGACAACAAAGGATTATCCAGCCCCAGACACTGGCAGTGCTGACATGTAGACCTCTCCCTCCTCCTTGGCCTTTTACCTACTTGGCTTCCAGGACACCACGTTCTGCGGGCTTGAGTTTTCTCCAACCTCACCGGTCCACCCTCTTCAGTTACCTCTGCTGATTCCTCCACACCTCCCCAAACTCTAAACATTGGAGCACGCCAGTGTTGGCCTTTATGTCTTGTCTACCCATTCTCACTCCAGTCTATGCCTTTAAATATCATCTTCAGACCTGCTACTCTCAGATTTATATCTGACTGGACCCTGCCCCTGAATTCTAGGTTCATAGATCTGAACATCTCCATTTGGACATCTGAACATCCTAATTCGGACATCTCAAAGGCATCCCGCACTCAGCATATCCCAAACTGAGTTCCTGATCTTTCCCCACAAAACTTGCTCTTCCGGCTTATCTCAGTTAATCGCCATTCCATCTGCCCAATTGCTCAGGGAAATAACCTCAGTCATCCCGGACCCCTCTCTGCCGCTCAAACTTTCATTCAATCTACCATCAACTCTACTGGCTCCAAAGATATCCTAAATCTGACCACTTCTCTTCACTTCCACCGTCATTCCCTTTGGCGCTGGTCACCACCTTCTCTCACCCAGACAGGGCAGCTGTCTCATAACTGGTCTTTCGGCTCCTGCCTGTAGGCCCCTCTCAATACAAGAGCCAGAGTTATCCTTACAAAATGCAAGGCAGATCATGCCACGCCTCCATTCAGAATGCTCATTGGCTTCCAGCAATTCCCAAAGTAAAGTCGAAAGTCCTGACACTGTGCTGCAGGGTCTCATGTGATCACTCTGCTTCGAAATCTCTGGCTTTTCCCCCATTAGAATCTCTCTGACTCATATCCGGCCCCGCCCCTTCACCTGCCCCAGGAGCCACATCAGCCTCCTGGGTCCTCCCTGCCTCCTCCAGGCACCTCCCGACCCCAGGACCATTGTCTTTGCTGTGCCCACTGCCTAGAATGGTCTTCCCCTAAAACCACTGTGGCTCACACCATCAGTCCTTCAGGTCTTATTGAGATGTCACCGTCTCCGAGAGGTCTTCCGATGCCATGCTATTTAAAAGTGAAGCCCTGCACCTCCAGTGGTCGGCTGTAAAATCTTTCCCGTAGTGCTGACCACCATCTGGCACACTCGTTATTTTTCTGGTGTGAGTTTTTGTCAGATTCAAGCTCTCTAAAGACCGGGACTCTTCCGTATGGCTGTCTCCACAGCATGCAGACGAGTGCTATGCACGGTAAATGCCCAGTGTGATGCACAGCTGAACCCCCCGCAGACTTCAAGATTCCCAGAACAGGAAGTGCCGTATCACCCACAGCAGCTTGCCCAGGTCTCCTTCCACGCCTTCCTATATGACCTCCATCTCTTTTCCAGGCTAAGCCCTGCACAAGGAGCTTTTGTACACATTTGTCATTTCATTGTGTTTACTGGAACCCAATCGATTTTTAATTGAATTTACAATCAGAATCCCGAAAATGTCAAAGGTATCTTCACCGCGGTGAAAGCTTCATGCTGCTGTCCAAACCTCAATTTACCAGCAGCCTGGCAGAGGCTGCAAATCACTCTTCAGAGGTGGTGCCCTTGGAGGACAGACTATGAGCAGGGTTTCTCCGCCATCTTGTGGACAGCTTGGGAATGACACCTACTGAAACACGTCTTCCATGTCCCAGCGTGTGTGTGTGTGTGTGTGGGGATGGGTGTGTGTGTGTGTGTGTGTGTGTGTGTGTATAAGAGAGAGAGAAACGCGTACTGATGTCTCCTCCTCACACCAAAATGAATGCCTCCTCTCCTCACCAGTCCTCAGTGGTTGTGTTTTAAGCTGGTGATTCTCTTTTTCAGTGAAAAAAAAAATTCTCCTCCTGGCCCAGTAAGAAGAGAACGGAAGGCTCCTTGCAGTTTGGCTTCTCCCAGAGTGTCTCTCCCTTAGCAGCAGCATCTAGTTCACTCTCTGAATCAGGAAACTGCAGGTAAGAGAAGTCTTCAGTATCTAAAGGGGCTGTCCTAGGAGGCATGATTTCAGCAGCACCATGCAAGGCCGGCACGCCACCCCCTAGTCCGGTGGGCCCTCTGGAATATGCCTTTTATTCCACTGTCAGAACTCAGGTTTTAGATGTAAACACTCCTGGGAGAGAAGCACTAATGTCCAGTCATACCAACCCAAATGACCAACAGCCAACCTACAGGTAGAAGGTGGAGAATGAGAGCAGAGAAAGGAGGCTAGTCACCTGGGGGGACGGCAGGCCTGGGACAAGAAAGGCCACCTGACCCTCCAAATTCCACTGCACACACCTTACAATTACCCTCCTACTCGGCCTACCCATGCATAGTGTGAACTCACTGATTCCATCCTGTGTGTTTGGGATTGAAGAGGGAAAAAGGGCCAGATCCATCTTCATTGTGAAAATTCTACACTCCAAGGGTTTGTACAGCAATTCCGCTACCTCAAGACCCTTGAACTATATTAACTGCAGCCACCCAAGCTTGCCTAGGGAAAGACCGTGGACAAAGAGCCATGATCTGTAACCAGCGCATGATTTGTTTGAAAGAAGCATGCACTTCTGAGGTGTGAGAAAGTTCTAGAATCATTTTAGCCGGGCTCAGGGAGATTGTTTGCTTTTGTAATATGATAAGAAAATGGAAGAAAGAGTGTGGACTCAAAAGTAAATTTAAACTTTAGACCAGTATATACGAATTAGCATCAGAGAGTGAAGGGAAGAGAATAAAGATTTATTGAAAGCCCATTTATGGAATGCACTATCTAGCCACATTACAAACCTAAATTTAATAACCCTCATTAGAAGCCAGCTGTGTGATCCTGAGCTAGTAGTTTAACCTCTCTGAGCCTCATTTTCCTGATCTGTAAAATGATGTGCTGATGCTGTGAAAAGCAGTTGGGTGTTTCCTCAAAAAGTTAAACATAAAACTGCCATACGATCCAGTAATTTCACTTCTGAATATATACTTAAGAGTGAAAGCACAAACTCCAACAGATGTTAGTACACTAATATTCATAACAGCATATTCACAATAACCCAGAGGTAGAAATAACCCAAATACCAATGGACAGATGAATGAATACACAAAATGTGGTATAAACATACAATTGTTGTTTTGTTTTTGAGACAGGCTCTTGCTGTGTCACCCAGGTGGGACTGCAATGGTACAATCATGGCTCACTGCAGCCTCAACTTTCTGGGCTCAAGTGATCCTCCCACCTCAGCCTCCCGAATAGCTGGGACCACAGGAACACACCACTATGCCATGCTAATTTTAAAAATATTTTTGTAGAGATGGGATCTCTCTATGTTGCCAGGCTGATCTCAAACTCTTGGGCTCAAGTGATCCTCCTGCCTCGGCCTCCCAAAGTACTGGGAATATAAGTATGAGCCACAGCAACTAGAAAATATATTATTTTTAGGCCTTTTTTTAAAGGCCTAAAATGAATGAAATTAAGGAATTTAGGAATGAAATGTAGGAATTAAGGAATGAAATTCTGATGTAAGCTACAACATGGATAAACCTTTAAAATATGTATGCTAAATGAAGTAAGCCAAACACAAATGGACAGATATTGCATTATTCCACTGAGATACCTAGAATGAGCAAATTAATAGAGATGAGAAGTAGAATAGAGGCTACTAGGAGCTGTGGGAAGGGAGGAATGGTGAGTTAGTGTTTAATGGGTGTGGAGTTTCAGTTCGGGATGATGCAAAAGTTCTTGAAATGGTTAGTGGCAATGATTGCATAACATCGAGAATGTATTTACTGCCACTAAATTGTATACTCAAAAAAAGTTAAAATGGTAAACTTTATGTTATGTGTATTTACCACAGTGATAGAATAGAAGATAGATGATAGATAGATAGATAGATAGATAGATAGATAGATAGACAGACAGATAGAAAATGGTACTGGGTTACTATTCAAAGTCATGTCTTTCTTAGCCCTAAATATATATATATATTAAAAAAACATATATATATAACATATATAACATAGATATGTAAATATATAAATTTAAATATATAAATATATATAACAATTTAAATATATATTACAATTTATATTTGTGGAAGGGATATATATATATATCCCTTCTACTATATTGTCTAATTCTATGCTTATTGCATTGCATATTTTGCTAAATTTTACTCTGTGCAAAACATGTATTGAATAGGTGTGAATTAATTAATTATACAGTTTTATTGACTACTGCAGTACAAAAGGAATAGACGTTATGATAAATTTTCTCAATACACAATACAAACTAAAAGGACTCTTCCAGTCCTAAGCTGGTTCCATCCTGAACCAGGTATCTCTCCCAAGAGGCCCCAGCAAGGCAGGCTCTTCCTCTACAGTTCGATGAGAAAAGTCTCCATAATGTACTTGTCTCATATTTACAATATTGAAGGATGGCTTTTTTTCCCCCTAGTTTTAATTGAGGTGGAACATTCCAAGGCCAAGAAAATGTCATGCGTTCACTGGTGAGTAAGCTGGACATGACGGGAATGACAGTTACAGGACACAGCTATTTGCCAAAAACGTGACCTATGGGACTTAAGAACCATGTCACGCTGCTCTGCTTGACGGTTTCTATTGGATGACCTGAAATCAGAAACTTGGTTTTCTGTTGAAGAGAAAATTGTCCAGAGTACACTGAGCTATGCATGGGGGTGAGGGACACGTGCAAGTGTGCACATCCACTTGTTCACAGCCATGGGGAAGGGAGGAAAAATCACCCCTTAACTCAAAGAACTCTGGAAATTACAAGAGGGAACAACCTACTTTCCCTATTGAACATCAACAAAAAAAAGAAGCAAGCAATAAGGGATAATCAACTGCCCAAGTTATGTTTTTACATGCAAGGAAAGTGAGTCGAGGACTATAATTTTGAAAACAAGTTATGGAATATGAATCTGTCCACATAGGGTACTTACTGTATTTTCTCATCTCTTTCAAATCCTGTAGAAGTGCATAGTCAAGACTGAAAATATAAGAGGCCATAAAAATGGAGATACAAATGGCTCTCCAGATGTTTGAGTCAGTTCTAAGAGAAATCACATTTGTGAAAGCAGACAAAAATGTGAAACAAACAAAAAAAGGTAGAGCTTAAATGTTAAAGCAAACTCAATTGATAGACATTAATTGAGCACCTACAAAATAAAAGATATTGGACTAGCCTCCACAAAACAAAAAATAAAGCACAATTTCCTCCCCATTCTAGATTATAATCTAGTTGTGCCTTTTTGAAAAGCCAGTCCCATCAACAGGAAACTATCTTGATTTGAATGACTCGTTAAATAAGATAGAACGGGGGAATTCCAGCTCTAAATGGAAGCTGTTTAACTCCACCTTTAGCTGGGTTCCCTTTAAGATGATAGCAAGACAATTTAAAGGGAAAGAACGAGAATTCAAGCATGCTTCAGCAGTGTGTGGGGAATGCACATGAAGTCTTTGGCCTTGACCTTTAACTGGAGTGCACATCCTAGCAGGGTAAGGGGACGTTGTCCATGCTCCTCCCTTGGGTTCCTTTTTACCGTTTTTGTGTTTCCCACCTTGTTTCCTGTGCTTTTGCCAGCACCTGCTAGGGCATCTCTTCCCCTTCACGGCCCCCTGCAGGATTCAGTGGGAGCTTCCTTCTGTGGACATGGGAGAACCACTCCCACACTTGGCCTCCCAGTGCTCTGCTGCTCCTACCATTCCCTCATGGGGACCTGGAAGTGCATCCTCCACCTGTCACCCACATGCCCTCATCTTAAGGTCTGCTTCTGATGACCCCAGACTGAGACGGATAGGGGAAAGGTAAGAGCAAGCTTAGAACAGGGGAAGGAGAAGGAATGGGAGATTAGCCCTCAGAGGCTGCTATAGTTTGGCTGTGTCCCCACCCAAATCTCATCCTGAATTGTAGCTCCCATAATTCCCCCATGTTGTGGGAAGGACCCGGTGGGAGATAATTGAATCATGAGGGTGGTTCTCCCATACTGTTCTCATGATAGTGAACAAATATCACAAGATCTGATGGTTCTGTAAGGATTTTCCCCTTTCACTTGGTTCTCGTTCTCTCTTGCCTGCCACCATGTAAGACATGCCTTTTGCCTTCCATCATGACTGTGAGGCCTCCCCAGTCATGTGGAACTGTGAGTCCATTCAACCTCTTTTTCTTTATAAATTACCCAGTCTCGGGGGTATGTCTTTTTTTTTTTTTTAGACAGAGTTTAACTCTCGTTACCCAGGCTGAAGTGCAATGGCACAATCTCAGCTCACCACAACATCTGCCTCCCAGGATCAAGTGATTCTCCTGCCTCAGCCTCCCAAGTAGCTGGAATTACAGGCATGCGCCATCATGCCCGGCTAGTTTTGTATTTTTAGTAGAGATGGGGTTTCACCATGTTACAGGCTGGTGTCAAACTCCCGGCCTCAGGTGATTTGCCCTCCTCGGCCTCCCAAAGTGCTGGGATTACAGCCATGAGCCACCGCGCCCTGCACGGGTATGTCTTTATCAGCAGCATGAAAACGGACCGACTCAGAGGCCCAGGTAGGATGCAATGAGGAGCCTTACTCCTTAGCGACTATGGTGCTCGGGCACATTAGCGACTATGGTGCTCGGGCACAGCGGCCCCACAGAAAGTGCGTGTGGCCTTGTGAAGCAGCCCCGAGACAAGACTCAAGCTGCTCCCAGAGTCTGGAAAGGTTCCTCCAGTCTGCGAGAGATCTTGAGGATGACCCCAGGGCTCCTTTAGAGTTTGGCATTATTGTTCCACAGCCTATCTGGCAGCAATTTCCTGTCCTGGAGTTTAGAGAACTGCAAGAAGGAAGCCTCAACGTTCAGAAGGCAGCCAGACCTTCGCTCTCAGTGCAGCTACCTTTATCTCCTTATTCCCTAAAACTCACTAGGGGAGGGAGGATGCTTCTTTTAAAAATGTTCTTGTTTCATAGTTTAGGGGAAGGGAGGAGACACTCACTTTATATTCTATTCTATTCTATTCTATTCTATTTATTTATTTATTTATTTATTTATTTAGAGACGGAGTCTGGCTCTGTCGCCCAGGCTGGAGTGCAGTGGCGCGATTTCAGCTCACTACAAGCTCCGCCTCCCGGGTTCACACCATTCTCCTGCCTCAGCCTCCCGAGTAGCTGGGACTACAGGCGCCTGCCACCACGCTCAGCTAATTTTTTGTATTTTTAGTAGAGACTGAGTTTCACCGAGTTAGCCAGGATGGTCTCGATCTCTTGACCTAGTGATCCGCCCGCCTCGGCCTCCCAAAGTGCTGGGATTACAGGCGTGAGCCACCACGCCCGGCCCACTTTATATTCTAATTAAATACACTCACTTTATATTCTAATCCCTCTGAGGCAGATACAGGGATTAGACAGCAAGTCAGTGGAGGTGTCCTGTCATAAAAGCAAGCTATGAGCTCTTGACCCTAAGAAATACATGTCATTTTACCCTAGAGTAATTGAGTTTGGTGGCAGACCCTGGGGTTCCTTGCTCCGTGAGAAACAACAGTCTCATCCCCAGTGAGTTCACTTCCCAATAAGCCTCCTGAACTCATCCACTGTTGAGAAGTTACCTGCCACCAGTAAAATTTTATTCAGTTGCTGATATGGTCTTTGGATAGGCTGTGCCATTTCTTTGTTGATATCTATGTCATATTTTAGCTGGAAAAAATTTAATGCCCAGAGAGAACTTTCCAGACCTACAGTTTAGTGAAGACAGGGGATGAAAAAAGCCCACTGTGGCCGAAGTCCTGGAGAAAAAGAGGAAGTAGAAATCAGTCTGTATGAGTCCGTTTTCATGCTGCTGATATAGACATACCTGAGACCGGGGAGAAACAGAGAAACGTTTAACTGGACTTATAGTTCCACATGGCTGGGGAGGCCTCAAAAATCATGGCAGGAGGTGAAAGGCACTGCTTACATGGTAAGAGAAAATGAAGAAGAAGCAAAAGTAGAAACCCCTGGTAAACCCATCAGGTCTCGTGAGACGTATTCACTATCACGAGAATAGCATGGGAAAGACCGGCCCCACGATTCAATGACCTCCCCCGGGTCCTTCCTGCAACAGGTGGGAATTCTAGGAGATACAACTCAAGTTGAGATTTGGGTGAGGACACAGCAAAACCATGCCATTCTACCCGTGGCCCCTCCAGATCTCATGTTCTCACATTTCAAAACCAATCATGCCTTTCCAACAGTCCCCCAAAGTCTTAACTCATTTCAGCATTAACCCAAGTCCACAGTCCAAAGTCTCATCGGAGACAAGGCAAGTCCCTTCCACCTATGAACCTGTAAAATCAAAAGTAAGCTAGTTACTTCCTAGATACAATGGGGGTACAGGTATTGGGTAAATACAGCCATTCCAAATGGGAGAAATTGGCCAAAACAAGGGGGTTACAGGGCACATGCAAGCCCGAAATCCAGTGGGGCAGTCAAATTTTAAAGCTCCAAAATGATCTCCTTTGACTTCAGGTCGCACATCCAGGTCACGCTGATACAAGAAGTGGGTTCCTATGGTCTTGGGCAGCTCCACCCCTGTGGCTTTGCAGGGTACAGCCTCCCTCCCAGCTGCTTTCACAAGCTGGCGTTGAGTGTCTGCGGCTTTTCCAGGTGGACAGTGCACGCTGTCTGTGGATCTACCATTCTGGGGTCTGGAGGATGGTGGCCCTTTTCTCACAGCTCCACTAAGCAGTGCCCCAGTAGGGACTCTGTGTGGGGGCTCTGACCCCACATTTCCCTTCCACACTGTCCTAGCAGAGGTTCTCCATGAGGGCCTTGCCCCTGCAGCAAACTTTTGCCTGTGCATTCAGGCATTTTCATACATCTTCTGAAATCTAGGCGGAGGTTCCCAGACCTCAATTCTTGACTCCTGTGCACCCTCAGGCTCAACACCACATGGAAGCTGCCAATGCCTGGGGCTGCTTCCAACCTCTAAAAACGGAGCCTGAGCTGTATGTAGGCCCCTTACAGCCAACTGGAGCAGGTGGGACACAGGGCACCAAGTCCCTAGGCTGCACACAGCACGAGGACCCCGGGCCTGGCCCATGAAACCACTGTTTCCTCTTGGGCCTCTGGGCCTGTGAATGGAGGGCCTGTCTCAAAGGTCTCTGACATGGCCTGGAAGTATTGTCCCCATGGTCTTGGGGATTAACGTTAGGCTCCTTGCTACTTATGCACATTTCTGCAGCCTGCTTGAATTTCTCCCTAGAAAATGGAATTTTCTTTTCTATTCCATAGTCAGGCTGCAAATTTTCCTCTGCTTCCCTAATAAAATTGTGCCTTTAATAGTACCCAAGTCACCTCTTGAATGCTTTGCTGCTTAGAAATTTCTTCCGCCAGATACCCTAAATCATCTTTATCAAGTTCAAAGTTCCACAAATCTCTAGGACAGGAGCAAAATGTCATCAGTCTCTTTGCTAAAACATAACAAAAGCCACCTTTACTCCAGTTGCCAACAAGTTCTTTATTTCCATCTGAGACCACCTCAGCCTGGACCTTATTGCCCATATTGCTATCAGCATTTTGGGCAAAGCCATTCAACAAGTGTCTAGGAAGTTCCAAACTTTCTCACATTTTCCTATCTTCTTCTGAGCCCTCCAAACTGTTCCAACCTCTGCCTGTTACCCAATTCCAAAGTCGCTTCCACGTTTTCGGGTATCTTTTCAGCAACACCCCACTCTACTAGTACCAATTTACTGTATTAGTCTGTTTTCACGCTGCTGATAAAATCATACCCGAGACTGAGAAGAAAAAGGTTTACTTGGACCTACAGTTCCACATAGCTGGGGAGGCCTCAGAATCATGGCAGAAGGTGACTTCTTACATGGCAGCAGCAAGAGAAAAATGAAGAAGCAAGAGCGGAAACCCCTGATAAACCCATCAGATCTTGTGAGACTTATTCACTATCACAAGAATAGGATGAGAAAGACTAGCCCCCATGATTCAATTACCTCCCTCTGAGTCCCTCCCACAACACTTGGGAATTCTGGGAGATACAATTTAAGTTGAGATTTGGGTGGGGACACAAACAAACCATATCACAGTCCGATGGTAAGATTGGACTAATCATGTAATATATGATAGTTAAGTCATAGAAATAGAAATCAGTTAAATGATTAAGGTTGATTTAGATTAATATTTGAGATTGTTCCAGCCAAAATATGACATGGACATCAACAAAAAAGAAATGGCACAGCCTATCCAAGGACCACACCAGCAGCAAGGCACATGAGGGTCAGACCATATGGAAACTTGGGCACCAAGAAAAAGGAGACTGAATTCATCATAAGAGCCATGAAATGCCATTGAAAAGCTTGTAAAAGAATATGATTAGCATATGGTCAAGTAATTCCATTGCTAGATATATAGCCGAGAGAAATGGAAACACATCTACACTTAAAAACTCTTATATGTGAGGCCAGGCACAGTGGCTCATGCCTGCAATCCCAGCACTTTGGGAGGCTGAGGTGGGCAGATCCTCGATGTCAGGAGTTTGAGGCCAGTCTGGCCAACATGGTGAAACCCCATCTCTACTAAAAATGCAAAAATTAGCCAGGCATGGTGGCACATACCTGTAATCTCAGCTACTCAAGAGGCTGAGGCACGAGAATTGCTTGAACCCCAGAGGCAGAGGTTGCAGTGGGCTGAGATCGTGCCACTGCACTCTAGCCTGGGCAACAAAAACTAGATTCCATCTCAAAAAAAAAAAAAAACCTCTTATATGTGAACCTCTCAGAAGCATTATTCAGAATAGCTGAAAAGAAGAAACAGTGAAACATACTAAGTGAAAGAATGTAGTCACAAAAGACTACATATTATATGACTATATTTATGTGAAATGTCCAGAAGAGGCAAATCCATAGAGACAGAAAGTAGATTCGTGGTTGCCCAGGGCTGGGGTGTGGGGGAACAGGAGGTGACTGCTAATGAGTACAGGGTTTCTTTTTGGGATGATGGAAATAGTCTTAAAATTAGATTGTGGTGATGTTTGCACAACTCGGTGAATATATTTAAAAGCATGAATTTTATGCTTTAAATGGATTAATTGTGTGGTATGTGAATTATATCTCAGCAAGTTATTTTTTAAGACATAATTAAATTTATGTTTTGGAAAGATCAGCCTGGCAGTCATGTGGGAAAAAATTAGAGGAGTGTAGAACTGTTTGCAGAAAGGCCAGTGAAGAGGCTGTTTTCACCGTCAACGTGGTTATAATGACAGAAGGGACTATGGTGGTAGTGGATGTGGTGGTAGAGAAAAGTGCATCACTCAAGAGAGACTCAGAAGGCACAAGACACAGGAACTGGTGCTTGGTCGGCTACGTACACGAGGGTGAGGGGGAAGTCCAGCATGACTCCCAGGTTCTAGCCAGATGGAGAAGTGCTACACTCACCACTTTAGAGCAGAGTGCAAGCGGACCAAGCTTGCTTCTGTGGACAGGGTTATTATGAATTTAGCTTGGAGGTGCTTTTGAGACATTCAAGCAGAGATGTTTCGCAGAGAAAGTGCTGCAACAGACATGTGTGGGTAACCTTCATGTTGCAGCAATGAAGCTCTGGGCTTGGGTGAGACCACCTGGGAAAAGAGGACTGAATCTAAAGAACTCCCTCTGTTACATGGCTGGATAGAAGAGGACAAGCTGAAGAAAGGCCACGAAATGTAGGGGAAAGCCAGGGAAGTCACCAGGGAAGACCTGTGCTTCAAGAACCATGAGTCTGTGGCGTTGAATGGTGCTGTGAAGTGAAGGAAGACAGAGCTAAACTGTGTGCACTGGATTTAGTGACATCATGTTTTGGGGGTTCTCTGAAAGAGCTGCTTCCCTGGCCCAGAAGCCAGATTGTGTTGGGTTGGAGAGTGAATAAGAGGGGAAGAGATGGAGATTAGGTGTCTTGGGTTAGATTTTTCAGATGCAGACTGGGACAAACATTCAAGTGCAAGTGATTGATTAAAATGCCCCAAGAAAATGCCAGTCAGGGGAGGGAAATGAGAACAAAGAAGAGACGAGAAGGAAGCCAACCAAGGTGTAATCTCAGGAAAGGCTAGTAGAGTGTGGCTTCAGTCGGATCCCGGATCCCACTGGGAGCTCTGGGTGTCAGTTGTTCCAGCCTGAGGTGAAGGAGCATGGCTTTCAAGCACTGCCCCTGAGTCACCCTGAGTAAATTCTAGGAATTTCTGGAATGTACTAGAATTACCTAGAATACATTCCAAGGCCTTCTGGATCTGTGGAGGGTGGAGGTGGGAGCTGAGTGGTTCTTGTAGCCCAAAGGCAGTCCTCATGAAGCCATAGTGCTGGGTGTTAGAAGCAAAAGCACACTGAAGGGGGTCAGGCACATACACAAAGCAGGGATTCAAAGGCCTGGGTGGACAGCCAACACTATCTGCTACATCAGATAAGAAAACATTATTTTGAAAAGTTTGACTTTGAAGAATAGGAGAAAGAAAAAATCATAGCTGGAAGGGACAAGGGACGGTTTTGATTTAATGGGAACAACTCACAAATGTTTAAAATCAACATGAAGAGTCAAGTTGAAAGAGAGAGGTAAGCTATTCAAGAAATGAAAGGATAATTGATCATAGAAGAGTTGAGAAAGAAGAAAGAGAACAGGTGCAAAGCACAGGTGAAGATGTTGGCCTTCTATTGACGACTTGCAAAGGGCACTCAAATACGGAGCTTATTCAAACCTCACAAAATCATGGGAGACTTTTTTAATGTGCCTACTACATGCAGCCTTTTTTTACATGAACTATTTCATTTAATCCTGATAACTCAGTGAGGTAAAATACTATCACTTTACAGATGAAGAAACCAAAACTCCGTTAGAATTTTGATTGGCTGCATGTGACTGAAAACTCCAAGGAATAGTAACATAAACAAGGTAAAAGTTTTGTTTTTTTTTTTTTTTAATCTCATGTTAAAATGTCCAGTGGCAGGCAGTCTTGGTTTGGTATGGGACTCCTTGATAATTAAGAACACAGGCTCTTTCTGTCTTGCTAATGCAGCCATCCTGATGCATGGCTTCCATTCTCAAAGTCACCCTGTGGCCCAAAATGGCCTCTAGAGGTCCAGCCATTACATCCCAATTCCAGGTGGTAGCAAAGTGGTGAAAGAGAAGGATCTAAAGTACCATATAATGATTCCACTTGTTTCTCTTTTACCAAAATTTAGTCTCATTATCACACCCAGCTAAAGTTACATCTAGATTGCAGTTCTTTAACTGAACCCACTGCTGACTGAATAAATTTGGGGTTCTGTTGCCAAGAAGGAGTGAGAAAGTGGGGTAGGAAATCAGCCCTCTGAAACACTGAGTAATTTGTTGAAAGCTATCTGTACTATCTCCACTGCTCTTCAACATGTACTATAATCTTAGCACAGCTAGATAAGAGAAACAAAGCAGAATCATACAAATTTGAAAAAAAGTGAAACTATAGCTATTTGCGGATGACATGCGAGAGTACCTGGATAATCTTAGAGAATCGATGATAAAACTAGCTCAAAAGATTCAAATAAGATAGCAGGACAATAAAGTTAATGTACAGAAATCAATAGTCTTCATATACGTAAGCCATAACTAATTAGAAAGTTTTATGATAAAGAAAACCTCATTCACAATAGCAACAAAGAAGGTATAGCAATAAACTTAAGAAATGTGCAAAATTTACATGAAAAAAACTTTAAAACAATTCTAAAAGATAGAAAAGTTGAACAAATGAGAGACATACTATATTTTATTTTTTATTATTATAAATTTTAAAAATCTTTGTGGGTAGATAGCCATTGTAAATATTTATGGGGTACATGAGATATTTTGATACATGAGATATTTTGATACAGGCATGCAATGTGAAATAAGCACATCATGGAGAATGGGGTATCCATCTGTCCCCTCAAACATTTATCCTTTGAGTTACAAACAATCCAGTTACATTCTTTAAGTTATTTTCAATATACAATTATTATTGACTATAGTCGCTCTACTGTGCTATCAAATAGTAGGTCTTATTCATTCTTTCTGGTTTTTTTGGTACCCATTAACCACCCTCACCTCCCCCACAACCCCCACTACCCTTCCAAGCCTCTGATAAACATCCTTCTACTCTCTATGTCCATGAGTTCAATTGATTTTATTTTTGGATCCTACAAATAAGTGAGAACACACCTTATTTTTAAATAGGAAGAATCAATATCATAATGATATCAGTTATCCTTATTTTATAAATGTAATGCCACTCCAGCAAGCATTTTTATGTAGCTGGAGATATTAAGACTGAAATTTATATAGAAAAACAAACATGTAACAATGACCATTAAACACTGGAAAAGAAAACACTGAAAATGAAATTCTACAAGGAAGGTCTATCCCTACCAGACACTGGAACATACTATAAAGATTCCATAATTAAAACAGTGTGGTACTGGTGCATGAATGGATAAACTCAATGAAGCAGAATAGAAAGTCCAGAAATAGACCCAAATACACATGGAAATTCAGCATATAACAAAGCAGCATCTCAAATCACTAGGGCAAAATTGACCTTTTAATAAACAGTACTTGCATATCTAAGTAGCCATTTAGATTAAGAGAAAATTAAATCTATACTTTAGACCACATACTGAAATAAATTCAAAATGGATTAGGAATCTAAATCTATTAATAGGTCCCCACCCCCAGGCTACACCCATTCTCAGGCCTTCTGACTCTGAATACATCATTGGCTTTTCTGGTTCTCCAGGCTGTAGGTGGCACAGTGTAAGATCTCTCAGCCTCCATAAGTGTGAGCCAGTTCCCATAATCAATCATGTATAATCTCCTATTGGTTCTCTGGAGAACCCTGGCTGGTACCATGACTTCCAGGAGGTGAGTAGTAATGAGGGTTAAAGGGTGGAGGTGGGAGCAGGGTAAGGAGTTTAGGGGAAGGATAATTTCCTGAGTGTATACCTTTTGGTATAGTTATGTTATAGCATATATGTAGAATCACATTAACATTTCACATATTCAAATAAAAAGGATGGGTAGATAGACAGATAATTAAATGAGAAGGAGCAGGAAAATACTCAAAATTGAAAGTAAGCAGAAATAAATTAATCTATTTTCAAGTAAAAAATATAAATACACTGAAAGGGATTGAACGCTTACTGGAGTAACTTTTAAATTCAGAATTTTGACATATGCCCTCAAGCTAAAGACAAAAATGAACTGTAAACATTGAATTCTAGTTCATATCTTCACTTTCCACAGTGATATGGTTAGCAATTCTGAAATGACTTTGTGGCCGGGCACAATGGCTCACACCTGTAATCCCAGCACTTCGAAAAGCCGAGGTGGGCAGATCACTTGCGGTCAGGAGTTTGAGACCAGCCTGGACAACATGATAAAACCCTGTCTCTACTAAAAATACAAAAATTAGCCAGGTGTGGTGGTGCATGCCTGTAATCCCAGTTACTTGGGAGACTGAGGCAGGAGAATCACTTGAACCCGGGAGGTGGAGGTTGCAATGAGCCGAGATGGCACCACTGCACTCCAGCCTGGGCAACAGAGCAAGACTTCGTCTCCAAAAATAATAATAATAAAATTACTTTCTGTGTGTTCTAGGATTGAGCATTTAAGTGGCTCTACTCTGAATAAGCGGAGTCAGGTTTATAACTGTTGAAGAGTGTTATAGACATGGAAAGAAGGAAGGCTAGAATGAACCTTGTGTTGCTGGGTTAGTATTGGAGGTACCAGTATGAACTCAAGGTTTTAGAATGGAAGGATGGATGGACAGATAGAACAAAGCAAGGAAGAAAGGAAGACAGATACAGATAGTAATACAGGGTGTGTATGTGTCTGTGTGTGTGTGAATACATATGTGTATTTATTAATGCCGTCCTCTGAGACAGCCTAGAAACAGTGATCCCCTCCCCCAATAAGAATGAGTACATCAGGCCGGGCGCGGTGGCTCAAGCCTGTAATCCCAGCACTTTGGGAGGCTGAGACGGGCGGATCACGAGGTCAGGAGATCAAGACCACCTAGGCTAACACGGTGAAACCCCGTCTCTACTAAAAAATACAAAAACTAGCCGGGCGAGGTGGCGGGCGCCTGTAGTCCCAGCTACTCGGGAGCCTGAGACAGGAGAATGGCGTGAACCCGGGAGGCGGAGCTTGCAGTGAGCTGAGATCCGGCCACTGCACTCCAGCCTGGGCGACAGAGAGAGACTCAAAAAAAAAAAAAAAAAGAATGAGTACATCTAGCACCTAGATCTTAATTGAGTCCTGGTCCCCAGGGGGAGGTGGATTTCTTTATTTACTTATTTTCTCTTGCCCTAAAGGACATTAACAGGACAACTAGAAAAATAATTGAATAAAATCTATAAATTAGAAAAGAGTACTATGTCATTGTTAACTAACCGATTTAGGTAATTGTAGTCATATAAGATAATGTCATTGTTTTTAGGAAATACACTCTAAAATATTTAGAAGTAAAGGAGTATCGTGTCTACAACTTACTCTCAAATGGTTCTGAAAAAGATTTGAGAGAATGATAAAGCAAGTATGGTAAAATGTTAACATTTGAAGAATTTGGATGAAGGGCATATTGGAATTCTTATACCATCTTTGCAACTTTCCTGTAAGCATGAAATTATTTCAAAATATAAAATTATTTTAAAGAAGCCAATAAAAAATGTTAGCTCAGGAATTCTGAAGGTGGCACAGAACTGTGACTGGTTATTAAGAGTTCAAACTGTATTAAACACCAGTCCAGGGCGACTGACGTCCCTTACAGAAAAGGAACTTACAACGCAGTAATTACAGTTTCGGGGGGAAGTTGCCAGACTAACACTCCTTTTACCATTACCGTTTGCTACTTTTCTGTTCGAAAACCATAGAAGGAAATTCATTCAAGATAATGTGGGAAATGCTGAAAGCTGTAAACCGGAAGATGATAGGCTAGTTTTCATTACGTTTGTGTACACACTTATATGTGCCTTTTCATAAAATTAGGATAGGATCGCCTCATGCTTTATACACTTTAATATGCTCCCGGTTTTGGAATATTATCATAAGCATTGCTCTTGCTATTAAAATTTTTTAAAAGTAGAGAGGGTTGAGTCAGTCATATTCCCCAGTGAATGACACGTTTGTGTGTGTTATATTTGTACTTACCTTCATTCCCTTCATCCCATTCTCCTCTTGTTTGTATGTGCTCCTGTAATGCACATAGCTCTGTGCAATGCATGCATCTTACACAGCTCATGCTGTTCTTAATGTTTTACTCAGCATGTTTGTAAGTTCCCTTTAGTCCATGACTTCTAACTGCTACAGATACTCAAATATTTGTAAATAGGTGAATTTTCATGACTGCATAAAACTTCATCATAGGACTGTACCATCATTTTCATCTCTTTCCCTGGTGTTGGCAAATAGATTCTTGCTTCTTTCTTCTTTGTTTCTTGCTCTTCCCAATACTCAAATATTTTTAAATAGGTGAATTTTCATGACTGCATAAAACTTCATCATAGGACTGTACCATCATTTTCATCTCTTTCCCTGGTGTTGGCAAATAGATTCTTGCTGCTTTCTTCTTTGTTTCTTGCTCCTCCCAAGTCAGGAGTAAGATGGGTTTGTGTGTATCTCTGCTGTGTGGCCATGCCAAGTCTCCTTAACATCTCTGAGCCTCAATTTTCGTCAACCCTAGGGTTGAACACAGACTTGTAACACTGATATGTGAAGGACCCAAACAGAAGGAGGAGGGATTACTGTGGACAAAGCACTTGGCGACAGCAGTCTATATTCTACAAGGCTCAGTTCCAGGATCCCAGTTCCTAGAGTAAGGATCTCAGTTCACACTACAATCCGTAAGAGGCAGATCTGCTTTGACATCTTTTGCAAATTAAAAAAAAAAAAAAAAAAAAAAAAAGTGGGCAGGAAGGAGGGATCTAGGGAGCTTAGCATGTTGACCTTGGACTCATCTCCTGGGGTAGGGTGGAGGGTGCACTTACACCTCACTAGCAATTTGATAACAGCTGGACCAACCAGGGAGCCGCTCCAGAGACACTGGAAAGATGACAGTGCAGCCTCTTAAGCCAGGAGAATCCCTGGGAGCAGCACCACTACGACCACCATTTCCCCAGTGCAGAGGTAGGCACTGGCATGGGCATGGAGGTGGGAAGGTGTCTGGGCAAACATGGGCCCAGAGAAGGCTGCCAGAGGTAGCTAAGAACATGCCAGAGGTAGCTAAAGGCATGCTGGTATGCTTTTGTTTCCCCGGAACCTCCCCATCAAGGTGAAAGGGACCCAAAGAAAGGCCGGGTAGAAATCCTGTTGGGACTGCGGTGGGTGTTGTGTTCCCATAGATGCCCCACAGCAGGAGGCTCTGGGGGAAGTTGCCAGGTGACAGGCTGCAGGTGTCTGAGTTCACCTGAAGGAGCCAGCCTCGAACATCATGAGGGGTTGAGAGAACCAACATCCATTAAAGGAAATGTGGTACATAAACACCATGGAATACTATGCAGCCATAAAAAGGAGTGAGATCACATCCTTTGCAGGGTCATGTATGAAGCTGAAAGTCATCATCCTTAGCTAACTAACACAGGAACAGAAAACCAAACACCGCATATTCTCAATCATAAGTGGGAGGTGAACAATGAGAACACAGGGACACAGGGAGGGGAACATCACACACCAGAGCCTGTCAGTGGTGCGAGGAGGGGGAGAGGATCAGAAAAAATAGCTAATGCATTCGGGGCTTCATACCTAGGTGACGGATAGGTGCAGCAAACCACCATAGCATACTTTTACCTGTGTAACAAACCTGCATATCCTGCACATGTATCCCAGAACTTAAAGTAAATTTTTTTTTTTAAAGAAACAACATCCAGGCTATTAGCAACGATATCCCACACCAGCCGGAAATGACACCACAGGGAGAGGGAACAAGGAAAAGCCAGAGGGTCTACAGTGCGAATCCTGCCCCCTCCCTGTGAAAGTTACTTAAAAGTCCAGGGCCAGGGGCCAGGAGGGAGCAAATAAAGCCTCCAGAATAACCACAAGTGGGCATGAGGCATTGCTGTGAGGTGAGGAACTTGTTCTAAACTGGGCTACGGTGATGATTGTCCAACTCTATAATTTACTAAAAATCATTGAATTATACACTTTTAAAATGGGTGTATTTTATGGTATGTAAATTATACCTCAATAAAGCTATTTTAAAAAAGAAAAAATCCTTAGATGGAAAATTTAATCATGAAATGTGGCCTTCATTTTAATATGCAAACCAAACCAGAAATAGCCAGAATGACTGAAGTCTCAAGAACAGGATAATTATGTTGCCTACTCTAAGCCAAAGTTAACAAAACTCCATTCTGAGGATACAGCAGTCTTTATGTTTGCACATATCTAATGTGTCCATTTATACTTGGTGCTATACAAAGCACCTGGCACAAAGCCAGCAGCCAAGTGTTGTTTTATTAACTGCTCAGGGCAGACGGTCAGTGCCATGCTTGGAACTGGAGACCAGGTGGGCAGAATACAGTAAAGTGGGGTGGGGTTGAGGGGTTTGGAGTCAACAAGCCAAGACCAACGGGATGGCTCAGGAAGGTCTGGCAGCACTAGTCAAAAGGCTGGAGTCGGGGCACCAGACCACATCAAACTAGTGTGCAGTGAGCTTCAGACAGACAAGGTTCCAACCTAGCTGTCACTTACTCTTTTAACTGTTGTAAGCCTCATCCTCATCTGTAAAACAGCATAAATAAGGACACCCGTTTTTGTGTCACTGTCATGCAGATTTATGGAGGTAACATGTATCAAATATTTGGCAAGTTCTGAGTTAACGGTTGTGTCCTGTTGTTCTGTTTTTGTTTTTGTTTTTGTTTTTTGTAGAGATGAGGTCTCCCTATGTTGCCCAGGCTGGTCTTGAACTCCTGGACTGAAGAGATCCTCCTGCCATAGCATCCCAAAGTACTGAGATGACAGGTGTGAGCCATCATGCCCAGCCTGTATAATGTTCCAGAACTTACAAGCATGAGGATTGCTAATGTCTTGCGAGCATAGCTTCTCAACAGGTTTTTCCAATAGAAGTGATCATCTTTCTGTATCCTTAAAAGCAAAGAAAAAGCAGGAAGGACTTGGAAGGGGGGAAAAAAAGGACATCCCAATTATAAAATTCAAAAAGCAAATTATTGTTACCAGTACTACAATAGAAAAACTGTCCTTTTTTCACGTATCTGTAATCATATCTAATTGTCAGCCTCGAACATCACAGACACACAGGTGACTAGTGATCATGGGCGTCTTGCTTTGGTGAGTCTGCGTTCTTCATCCTCTCTACCTGTGAGAACAATATTGCCAGGGTTTGGGGTCAGGGGGGCAATAAGAAAATGGTGTTTTCTACTGCATGATTCCCATCACTGTGTATGAGCAAGGCTCTGTGTCCGTGCCACTTTGGGAAGATGGGAAGCTGCAGAGCTGGTGAACATCAGCTGCATGGTGGACAGCCCTGTAGGCTGGTGATTCAAAGAAGAGGAACGGGCGGCAGACGGTCACGGACAGCAACATCCATCACCCACACAGCCCTGCTGCTTCCTGTAAATGCCACAGAAGAGAGAAGATAAGATATACAAACACAAAGCTGCCTTTGGATTTTACATCAAATTCTTGCCCTTTTTTATTTTACTCATTATTAGCATATTCCCGGGAGGCAGAACAAAACCATTTCTCAAATGACTCAAAAGGCATATGAAATTATTGCTTATTAGCAGGGAGGGAAGGGAGGAAGGAAGGAGGTGGAATAAAAAGGAGACACATGACAAAAGAAAACCTAACACAGGGCTGGGCGCGGTGGCTCACGCCTGTAATCCAAGCACTCTAGGAGGTGGAGGCGGGAAGATCACTTGAGGCCAGGAGTTTGCAACCAGCCTGGTCAAGATAGTGAGACCATTTCTCTACAAATAATTTAATTAATTAATTAGTTAATTAATATATAAGCCAGACGTGGCGGTGCACTCCTGTAGTCCCAGCTACTTGGGAGGCTGAGGCAGGAGGATTGCTTGAGCCATGATCACGCCACTACACTCCAGCCTGGGTGACAAAGTAAGACCCCATTTCAAAAAGAAAAAAAGGGAAAAAACAAAACTAACGCAGGGTCTACAAAGGTTCAGAGGGACGGGACTTGCCTGGGTCACACTATGCACCATGTTTCCCCTTCTTTCCTGCATTTTAGCTACATTGATGATTAAAGGCTAACTGATGAAAAGGCTAAAGTGGCCTAAAACTGGATTACTGGATCAGAGTGATGATTTCCTAGTTCTATGGTTTACTAAAAATCATTGAGTTATGCACTTAAAATGAGTGAATTTTATGGTATGTAAATTGTACCTCAATAAAGCTATTTTTAAACGGAAAAAAAAAAATCCTTAGATGGAAAACTTAAGCATGAAATGTGGCCTTCATTTTAATATGCAAACCAAACTAGAAATAGTCAGAATGTCTGAAGTCTCAAGAACAGGATAATGATGTTGCCACCCCAGGGACAGGACCTGCCTGTGTCATGATACACCATCTTTAGCTAAAATGCAGGTGCATTGATTAAAGGCTAATTAATGAAAACGATAGTATATGCAACATTCACTCAGAATCTCTTAGCAGCAAGTCACATGACACTAGACTTGGAGGACACAAAGAATCACTAAAACACCCATTCTTCAGGAATTTAAATTTATCTGAGAAGTCAGGAGATATATATGTACACACACACACACACACACTCAAAACCAAATAACAATTAGATAGTTTACAAAACTGCTAAGGTTTGATCTACCTTGCCATTCCTCTGTTAGAAAGTTGTCCTGGAGATGAGCTTCCCATTAAGCACAAAAATGTGAGTAAAAGCTTTGTGTTGTCACACTGATTCTAATGGTAAAAGCTGGAATAACCTAAGTGCCTAACAATGAGAGAATGGTTTACATTATGATATGTCCATTCTGTGGAATATTGCCTCGCCATTAACAAGGTTATTTATGAATCAGGTCCACCACATGCGTACCGACATAGGAAGATGCCCAATGTATGCTCACAATAAAAAAGGCAAGTTATAGAATCTAGACCAGGATCTAACTGCAGTCTGTATTAGTGTGCTAGGGCTGCCATAACAAAATCACAGACTGGGTGGCTTAAGCAACAAAAATTTATTTTCTCACAATTCTGTTGGCTAGAAGGGCAAGATCAAGGTGTCAGCAGGGCTGGTATCTTTTGAGACCTCTCTTTTTGGCTTGGCATCCCACACTCTTCACTCCGTGGAGATCTGTGTCCTAATCTCCTTGTGCAAGGACTCTAGTCATATTGGATTAGAGGCCACACTAATGACCTCATGCTAACTTACACCTTATTCAAGGCCCTGTCTCCAAATTTACTCACATTCTGAGGTACTAGAGATCAGGACTTCAACATATACATTTGGGGGGAGAGACAAAATTTAATTCATTATATATTTTCTGAAAACCCTGTGTGTATAGGGAGGATTTCCATTTTTAGTCTATTATCTCCAAATTACTAGAAATTTTATAATGAGCATAAATTCATGTTATGCTAAATAAGCAAATCTTTCTAAAACTAATATGGCATCTTTACACCTGTTTGCCTAACATTTCAAATAAGATTAAAAAAAAAAAAAATCACAAAAGCAGGGAGCCTCAAGCCTGGTCTGTAAAGGACATCTGGTACAATCATCCACAGGTCTCAGCACCAGCCCTGACGAGGGATCACAGGTCAACACTGACACCAGACCCAGAGCCAGAATCCACCAATAAAACAACCGAAAGGCAAAGAAGCACTAGGCAACTTTCAGGGAAAAGATAGAAGAAAAGCATCTTTCTGAATTTCCCTTTTCTTATAGGAGCTGTTTTTAAAAATTAGCAAATTATCTCCTCTTTTTCAAATGGATGTTCTACAGAAAAATGTAACATATGATATTGTACTAGTCCATTTTCACACTGCTGATAAAGACATACTCGAGACTGGGTAATTTATAAAGAAAAAGAAGTTTCATGGACTCTTAGTTCCACATGACTGGGGAGGCCTCACAATCATGGTGGAAGGCAAAAGGCATGTCTTATATGGTGGCAGGCAAGAGAGAATGAGAGCCAAGTGAGAGGGGAAACCCCTTATAAAACCATTAGCTCTCGTGAGACTTATTCACTATCACTATAACAGTATGGGGGAAACCACTCCCATGATTCAATGATCTCCCACCAGGTCCCTCCCACAACATGTGGGAATTGTAGGAGACACAATTCAAGACAAGATTTGGGCGGGGACAAAACCAAACCACATCAGATATTGATACTAATAAAGTTTTACATTTAACAGGAGGAGGCGAAAGGGCATAGCAAATCTATTGGACACACAAGAAGAAAATCTTCTTGAAAAGAGCTATTTAGGGGCCAAGGTCCTACGTAATTCAGTTATAGAAAAACTAAAATTGAGTCATGAAGCAGTAAATAAGAGAAAAAAGTCAGATTAAGAACATGAAAATAAAGATATGAAGAACACGGGCAGAATTACAAGAAAAAAATGGACATACAGAAGACAGGCACAGATACCCATGTATCATGTTATAAAGATGGAACAAACAGAACAAGATTGACAAACAAGGGTATAGTTGAAGAGAGCTTTCAAAAAATATATAAATATGAATGGGATTAGAAAATAAAAGGGTTTCTAGTTTCTTCTTTACTAGAACACTTAAGATAGTTTCAAATATTTTTTCTTAACAATTGATAATTTTGCTAAGATAAAAAAATTTTAAAGCTTATGGTCCATATTTTAGGTGAGGCTTCTTTACACAAGTGTGACTTTTTATTGTAGGATTAAGTAAAGCCAATGTAAAGAATTGTGAAAGTATGAAGAGAAAAATGTCAATTACAATTTTTGGCCAATGTTGGCACATTTCCTTCTAGACTTTTCTCTATGAAATATACACACAACACACACACACACACACACACATTATGACATAAAGTGCCTACTAAATTTTGATTCCTACTTTCTTCCCCCATATAATTCATAGTATGAAATTCTCACAATATAAAAAGCTATATAAACATTTTTTGTGCCTCTATGATCAAGTGGATGGTGTATAATATTTAACTGGTATCTTACTTTAGTGCACTTAAATTGTTTCCAATTGATGGATTGCTATAAACAACTTCACAGTGAAGGTCTTCCTGGAAGAAATCTCAACCCACATCTCTTGAGTATTTTCTAAGGACAGATTCCTAGATGTGGAATTAGTGGGCAAACCACAGGAACTTTTTCAACTTCTGGTGCATCTCATTTTCCTACATGAGGTGAGCTGCTGATCTGCTGAACAGGGTTAAAAACAGATTTGGGTGGCTATTTTTGACCATGTCTACCAAATGGCCAACTTTTCTTACATTTGTGGAAGCGTTTAAAGGAATTCTAAGGCCAGGCGCGGTGGCTCATGCCTGTAATCCCACCACTTTGGGAGGCCAAGGCAGGTGGATCACCTGCGGTCAGGAGTTCAAGACCAGCTTAGCTAACATGGTGAAACCAGTCTCTCCTAAAAATATAACATTAGCTGGGCGTGGTGGTGGGCACCTGTAATCCCAGCTGAGGCAGGAGAATCACTTGAACCTGGGAGGTGGACGTTGTAGTGAGCTGAGATCACATCACTGCACTCCAGCCTGGGCCAGAGTGAGACACCGTCTCAGAAGAAAAAAAAAAAAAAAAAAATCTCAAGAGTTCTTGCTCCAATGCTCTCAAGACATCCAAAACATTCAAACCAAGAGAGGACTGGAGTGAGGATGGCGTTAGCGCTAAGGCTGAGCAGAGAGGTATTATACAAGGCAGGCAGAGCATCTAGCAGAATAAGGGACTGTGCCCTGGCCACTCATGGAGGTCGTCGAACGGGGCACGTGACCGACAGCAGGGTTGGGAGCTTCGAGGGCAGCACATTGCTGAATTGTTACAGCTGGATATTTTATATGTCCACACAACGCCGTTCCCACACAACGCCGTTCCTTTCCTACCAGGCCTGAAGCCCCATCCTTCCAGGCCCCCATTAAAGGCATTCGGACTTTCAGGTCTTCAACATCTTCCTCTTCCCAGATTCCAGACGAGGACCTTCTGAGTGGCAACAGGGCCCAGAATATGGTCATGGGGTTGACAAAGTGGCAGGGCTAGGCAGGGTGTTGGCGCTATAGGCTTTTACACATAGACATTTGAAAGTTGGGGCATCAAATTATTCGGACAATGTAGTTATAGGTTTTTCATTTCTATTTTGAGGAAAAATGTGGAATTTTGCCTTTATCACAGAACAAATCTTGCAAAGCTATGTTCTTCTGACAGCTATGATCTTTTTTCTGGGGAGTCAGGGGTGGGGAAGGCATACACACAGCCCTCCTAATGAACCCCTATTCTTTGCCGCTCTCTTATACCTTTTGTATTCTTAATATGATTATGGTCATGAAGAAAAATCAAAGAGAATGATTTACTTCTACATGTTTCATGATAAAGTACAAACCCTTTACAAAGAAATATTGATATTGATATAAGCCACATAAACAAACATTCTGGACTCCTCAATAATTTATTTCAGAACATAAAGAGGTCCTGAAACCAGAAAGTTTGAGAACTACTGCCTTAATCAACATGTGAAAAATCATACAGGCGAGAAATCCTATGAACATACAGTATCTAAAATCTCTAAAGACTGCTCCTCCCTTATTCAACATGTGAGAGTTCACACAAGTTAAAAACCAATAACCTACGAATATAAAGAGGGGAAATCTTTAGCAAAAAGCGTCGTTTAGTAACCAGTAAAGAATTAATACTAGAGAAACTCCACAAATGTGGCCAATGTGGAGAATTTTCCCCTTGTAGCTTGGAGCTTGAGGAAACACGAAAGAACTCGCACTGAGAAGAACCCTACAAGGGCAGACAGTGTGGGAAAACCCACAGCTATAGCTCTTCGCTCTCTCAACATGAGAAGGTACATTCCAGAGAGAAAAACCGTAAGTGCACTAACACGGGAAAACTTTCAGCATCAAGACATTCATATGGGAGACAAACCTTGTTTCTACAAAAGTAATCCATGCAGACAAGTCACTTTCTTATAGAATAACAGAAAACCCACGCAGAACCACCTTTCTTCACAAACAAATGAGAATGAATCTAAGAAAAAAATCACCAAATGCAGGAAGTTGCTTTTGAATGAATCCCACCAAAGGCAACATAATTCAAAAGCACTAAATAAAGACACTGATGGGGAAGGGTTTGCTGAAAAGCATTTTGAAAGATCCAAACCAGAAATAGGCATGTAACATTAGAGGATACGTATGCACTATTATAATTTTGTTAACATTTCAATTCACTCAAAACCAGTTACTCAACACCTCCTCTGGGGGCCATGCATGCACCATGTTACGGCATCTGGTAACAGAGGCAATTCTGAGACGGACAGGCCCTTGCGGACTATATGCTTGCGTGTGGACCAACTAATTAGGAAGAAAACAGAGGCAGATTTTATCAGATTGAAGATGTTATTAAATAAATCAGGCTATATATCAGTATATAACCTGTTTAATGTTATGCCATAAAAACCATTCCATGACACTATAGACCAGCCTCATTCTAAAATCATTTGCATATTTGGTGTGGCAGAAATATTAAGTTACCAATGTTTAAAAAAATAACCTGAGCAAAGTTAATGAAGAGAAATTAGGCACAACTAAGTTAATGCAAAACACACAGCGAGAAGATGCCAAATGTTTATGTAAAGATACCTTTAACTCGTTTTGTTACAGGATGACACAGAGAGGAAAGTACGCTATGATCAAGTTACATACACCCACAAATACTGACTGGCAGTCAAAGATGGGATGGGTGAGGGAGATTCGTTTCCAAAACACAGCACGGTACAACTCTTCCTCCCGCAATCATTGGATTAAATGTTGGCACAAAGTTTAGATATTTCTGCCACATTGTAGATTCTACCCCATTAATTTTGATGCCAAATTTTAATTCACCATCTCCATTCAAGATTTTATGCTGTATGAGTATTTTGGAATTTTAAATGCTGACAGTATATCTTCTGGGCAGTCAAAACCAAAGAGGAGGAATGGAAAGGAGGAATTCAGAAAGGGTTAGGGAAAACTTAGAACATACAAAGGCTAGGAAACAAAGTAGATTATTAACAGAACTTCTAGAATAAAAAGTTTTCCTTTGGTTAGGGTGTTAGGTTGTTAGGCCAGGATGGAAAATTCCCCAAACTCCTTCTTCAACAAGTATTTCAGGAATGTCAATTAAAGTTTCACTTTTATGGAAAGAGTTTTTCCTAAAAAACAAAACCAAAAAAAAAAAAAAACCCAATATATTAACAGCTTTAATATCAGAAACTTCAATTTTTATATATCTTTATTCTTCAAACTTCATGTCAAATTACAAATAAATAGTCCATACCATGTAGCTCTTTATGATTTACATGTCTTCAGGCAGAAAACAGCAACAACCAAGAATACATCAGAAATGAACTCACAGTAAATAACCAATTTTAAGTAGAGAAAGGATATACGACATTTCAGTGTGGTCCAATATGTACACTGTTTAAAAGTGGATCCCCCTGTAAAACATCACAGATGTACATAATTCTTATGGAAAAAAAGGAGCCCACACATCAGAGATTTCTTAAAAATTTTTCAAAGTTGTATCACAGGGACTAAAAACGGTAAAATCTTGAGTATTTTAGCAGCAAACAAATAAGTTATTACAGGTTAATCTATTTTTAAACGTTGCTGAAAAAGTTGCAAGCTTTAGAGAACATTACAAATATCAAATCCACTAGTGAAAAGCAAAGTAGTATTTAGAAAGTAGATATTACTTCAAGGTTTGTTCTGTGACAGCAAAAACTTTTTAATGCAGTTTCTGCTAAGAAAGATGTCAGTGGAGGACGGGTGGGAGAAAAATGGAGGTGGCCACCAGTCTTTGCTATAAGCTGCTAAACTTACTGGAACATGAAATGTTTACGAATTCTTCACACAGCTTAGCTTATTCCCAGTAAACAATAGTTCTTAAGAGCCATTCTTTTAGATCTATATCCTGTTGTCAAATATTTGTACTAGATTTAGCAATTTGAAATTCCTTGAAGTTTTCCTCCCCAAGTACCTCCTGGTTAAACCAGTGTTTCTTATATGAGTCATAATTGGGTGGTTTTTTTCATTGAACAATTTTTTCCTCTTGAAAGGGTAATTTTAGAGGATATTATAAGTCACTAAAGATAGTTTTGCTTACAGAGAAATTTGTTGAAAAGGGGACTCTACTTACTTAATTTCATGTTCTACTGTGGCATCTGACACCTGCCAACTGACATTTTAGGACTGAAAGGAATTATAAACTTCATATGGGAAAACAAACCAAACTAGATAAAGTTTAAGCCTGCATCATTAGATGGTTCAATCAGTGATCAGCTACTCAAGTCACAATTATCAGTATCTCTCCTTTGAAGCATTAACACTTTTTTCCTAGATACAATCTCCTTTTTCAATCATCTGAAAGCAAACAATTATTCTAAAGACAAGGCATCGGAAACAAATTCTCTCCACCCACCAAGATTTAATTTGTAGATCACAACATCCTCATATAGAAGTTCCATTTAATATTTTTACTTCTTCTTGGCAGTTATCCCAAACATTAATATTTAATTATGAAAAGAGAAAAGCATTCAAAACATAATACAAATATACAAGAATACAAGAAAAGTTTAAAACAAAACAAACACTGTATTGTAATGTCTCCACATAGGATGCTTGTGATGTGACCAAACACACACTACATAGTCCTGGCTGCTCCAAACACTCCCCTTACTTTACACAGACCTAGGTTCATCTTTTTTTTTTTTTCTTTTTACTGCCTTTTGATGCCTACAGTAACTGAGAATCAAGAAAATAACTAGTCTGACATGAAAAATGTGGTGCCTACGATTTAACGCCTGATTTGAGCATATTTTAATTGGTGTACTATTGCTTTTGATAATCCAGAAATAACAACAGACAAGCAGTAACATATGAAGAGACTTACTATGTATCACACAAGCAATGTTTCTGAATCACAAACAATTTCAACACTGACATCAAAACCTATAAATTAAATCTTAATTCACATGGTTATAAAGTTAAATTTTCATGTATCTTAGTGAGAATGCTATTATCAAATGCATTCTAAATTATTTCATTTTCTAGTGTAGAAAGGTTATGGTAGAAAGGATAAGGTGCTTTTTAAATAAGCTACCACTGACTCTCTCACACACATCCATACACGCATCAGTGCAAACTATGAAAAATACTAATTTTCAAATGAGATATATGATTATCTAGACTAAAAGGAGACTTTGGGATAGAATAATTTTCCATGACTAATTTGTTTATAAATATAGATAACTCGATGTACATATAGGCAATGAAATATTCAAAGAATAACTTTATATACTCTTTTAAACTCTATCCTCTCTTTCAGAATTGCTTCCACTTAAGTTTGGACATTTTCTAGTTTCGACAGCTGAATAGAAGACTTCATTGAACATTCTGATAGTAAGCTACTAGAGACTAATTATCAACTGGTGCTACATGTGCTGTGTTATCTCCCTTACTATTAAACTATAACCCTCTCTTGCTATTTTGTTTCATGCATCACCAAACTTCATTTTTTCTAATAAAAAATAAATATATAAAGAAGACACTGACAGGCATATATTCACAAGATCTCAATTTCTTAAAACATAAGTACGGGTATATTTATTTCTCTCAAATGCATACAAGACAATAATTACACAGCAACAAATCTTTTGTTCAACAATGATTTGATTCACAAGCATTTGAAATTTACATAATTTCATATCAATACCCTTGTATTTTTAAATACAGTAAGTAAAAAAGCCCCCAAATAACCAATTCTTGTATTTCCTATTTACCCCTCTATACATCCAAACTTTAAAAAGTTACAAACTGAACATTATACAGAACATATAAATCATGTTTAAAAACTTGAGGTTTTAAAATCACTGCTTCCCCGATATGATTCAGAAAAATTCTCATACTGACAAGTACAGTCATAGGTGGTAAAGTAAGTTGGTGGCGGGGAAAATGAAAGAAGAGACAGACACAAGTTTTCTGTCTTAATGTTTTACTAATCCTGTCAGTTAAAAATGGTGACGTCATGAGAAGTAATAGTTTAATATGAGGAATGGAGTTTGCCTCGCAGCTTGAGACATGCATTTCAAGTATTTTCCTATTTGATCTGAGCTCACTGTAGCAAACTGATGCCAGAAGAGAGTAATTATTTTCTTCCATACATTCGCTCGATGTCTGCCTGGTAATGTGTTTTAAGCTCTTTGCGTTTCAGCTTGAAGGCATCTGTCACCAGACCAGTTTCAGGGGTCCACGGTTCAGGGCTCAAACGAATTTTTACTGGAATTTCAAACTTTTCCAGACTTGCTAAGATGATTTAAAAAAAAAGAAAATGTATTTAAGTTCTTAGCAAATGGTATCACTTCCCCACTTTTTGAGTACCCATCAAAATGCACAACCAACAAGTGAACCATGCATGTCACTTCTAAAGAATCCACTCCTCAAAATACTAACGTAAGTAAAACAAGAAACTACTTAACAAGTCCCCACCAAGAGGAAAATGAGCTAAATAAAGTATGATAGAGGGACAAAACAGAACATAATTCTATCATTGAAAACGATGGCTCATGCCTGTAATCCCAGGAACTTTGAAGGCTCAGGCAGGAAGATCGCTTGAGCCAGGAATTTGAGCCCAGCCTGCGTAACATAGTGAGACCCTGTCTTGTCTCTAAAATAAATAATTTTTAAAAAATTTTTAATAGAAATAAAAAATAGGAGCTGGGTATAGTGGCATACACTTATAATACCAGTTACTCAGGAGGCTGAGGTGGGAGGATGACTTGAGCCCAGGAGATCTGAAGATGCAGTGAGCTATGATTGTGCTACTGCACTCCAGCCTGGGCAACAGGATATCTAATAGGATATCCAATAGGGTATCCAACAGGTATCCAATAGGGTATCCAATACAGTCATGCATCTCTTAATGACAGGGATATGTTCTGAGAAATGCATCACTTGGCAGTTTTGCCATCATGGGAACAACACAGTGTAACTTACACAAATGTCGATGGTATAGCCTACTATATACATACATGTAGGCTGCATTATATAGCCTATGGGCCCTAGGCTACAAACCTGCACAGCATGTTATTGTACTGAATACCATAGGTAATTGTAACACAATGCTTAAGTGTTTGTGTATTTAAGCATATCTAAACATAGAAAAGGCAGTAAAAATATGATATTATAATCTTATGTGACCACTGTCATATATGCAGCATAAATGCATAATGTTAGGTTTAAAAAAAAAAAAAAAAAGACAAGTTCCAGCACCGGCCACATAAACTTATATGCACCTAGACGTGAGAAGGATACATACACCAAGCTATAAACTTCACGCCTCTAGAGCCCGGTATCCAGGAGAAAAGAAATGGGGAAATTCACTTTTTCCTTTACATCTATTTGTTTTCTTTGAATTTATTATACAGAGCACATTTACTTCAGAAATTAAAAATAATAATGTTTAAGACAAATTATGTCACTGAACCAGGATATTCCCTACAAGCTATGTGGAGACAGAATGCCTGCTCACTATTGTGTTCCTAACATATTGCCTAATACTCAGGAGATTCATGAGAGTGCAAATGTAGGGAGAAAGGAAGGGAAGAAAGCAAAGCATTTAAAGGAGATTAAGGGGCAGATGTAGTTTTGAAAAACCGTATGTCATCACTAGGACTGACTCATTTTTCTAAGCATTCGTTCAACAAATATTAAACACCTATTACTACATGTAAAGTGCTTTACTAAACATTCTTTTAAAAATATAAAAAATGACGAGTTTCTGCTCTCAAGTGGCATGCAATCTAACAAAGGGAAATGGGTAAACAGCTAGCCATATGACACACAAAAGAAATGTGTTAAGGAGTGATGTCAGCAAGATGACAATACAGGAAAAGACGGTCTCTCCTTCCTCTACAGAAACATGGATTTAACAATGCTATATGGGCCTATTTGTTGCCTGTGTAAGAAACTCAGAAACCAGTTAAGAGGTTCCTGCACTCCAGTACAGCAGGAAACCAACCACATCAAAGGCTGATAGAAAAATGCAAGGCATTCGCTTGCCAAAGGCTCTCCCCTCAGCACAGTACAAAGTAATAAGGAAGAAATCCCTAACTTCTGACTTCTCCCTAGGGAAGAGGAGGAGTGGAACATACACCCAATATTCTGACTTCTGTGGTGCAAGGAACTTGCTTCTGTCTTTCCTGAATCTAAATAACAGGAATAGGGCACCAGGTTGGGAACTGTCAAGAACAAAGATTAACATGCACCAGAGGCTGCAGTATCACAGACACTAGGTAGAGCTCCAGTACCAGTACCATGGCTAACTATAGCACCCGTGAGGCCACAATATCACAGACAGACACCAGAGGGAGCTCCTGAGTAGAAACCAGCAGATCTCTTGAATTAGATTGTACCCGACAAACCCAAAAAGGACACAGCCTCAGAAAAGGCTTAGGATGGCTGGCTCTAGAACTGGTAGTAGGGCTGACTGGACAAAGTCCTCTCAATACAAAAGCAGACTGTAAGACAGAGAAAGGTAGTTGATTTTTCAAATTGCTGACATCCCAACAAAAATAAAGACATACAAAGAAATAGAAAAACATAGGCTATCAAAAGATCAAATTAAACCTCCAGAAATAAACCACAGAAAGACATGGAGATAGATGAATTACCAAATTCAAAATAACTGTCATAAGAAAGCTCAATGAATTACAAGAGAGTACAGATAGACACCTGAAAAAAAAAAAACAAGAAAACAATGCATGAACAAAATGAAAATATAAATGAAAGAAATTTTTTTAAAATGAAGAACCAAATAGAAATTCTGGAACTAAATACAATAAATGGATTGAAAAATTCACTAGAGGATCAACAGTGACTTGATCAGGTAGAAAAAAGAATCTATGAACTCAAAGACAGGACTTCTGAAATGAGTAAGAGGAGCAAAAATGTAAAAATGAAGAGAACCTAAGGAATGAATGGGACACCATCAAGTGGAAAATGCTCGCTATAGGGGTTCAGAAAAAGAAGAGAGAAAGGAGCACAAAGCCTATTTGAAGATACCATGGCCAAAACCTTCCTGTATCTGAGAAGAGAAATGGGAGTATAAATTCAAGAAGCTCAAAACACTCTACTAGGAAGAGAACTACACCAAAACACACTTGTAATCAAGCTGTCAAAAGTCACAAAAAATCTTGAAAGCAGCAAGAGAAAAATGACTAATCACATACAAGAAAGCTCTCACTGAACTATCATTTATCAGCAGAAAGCTGGCAGATTAGAAAGTAGTAGTATTCAAAATACTGAAAGAAAAAAAAATTGCCAAACAAGAACACTGTAACCTAAACCCGTCCTTCAAAAATAAAGGAAAAATTAAGACTCCTTGATAAACAACAGTAGAGGGAGTTTATCACCACTAGACCTGCCCTACAAAAATTAATACTTCAAATTAAAGCAAAATGAAAACAAACAGTAACACAAAACCATAATAAACTACAAGACTCCTTGGTAAAGGTAAATACACAGGCAAATACAGAATTCTGACAGTAATCTGATATAGGTGCATAAGTCACATTTAAATCTGTACAGAATTTAAAAACCAAAGACATAAAAAGTAATTATGAATCTATATTAATGACTATACAATAAAAAGGTCTTTTTTGAGGGAGTAGCAGAGATAAAGGAGTCAAGTTTTTATATGAGATGGAAGATTAAGCTGTTATCAAACTGAAATAGACTGTTATAATTTTAAGATGTTTTATGTAACTGCATTGACAACCACAAAGAAAATGTCTATAGAACATACACAAAGAAAAAAGATAAGGGAATCAAAGAATGTAATTATACACACAAATAATCAACAAAACAAAAGAAGGCAGCAAGAGAGGAAAAGCTACAAGATATACAGAAAATAGTTAACAAAATGGAAATAGAAATGAAAAGTCTTTCATATCAATAATTACCTGAAATGTAAATGTTGATTAAATGCCCAATTAAAAGATACAGATTGACCAACTGAATATAAAACAAGACTCAAGTATATGTCATCTACAAGAAACACACTCTAGATCTAAGGGCATGCATAGCCTAAAGTGAAGGATGAAAATAGATATTCCATGAAAATAAGAACCTAAAGGGGATGGCCATACTTAAATAAAAGACTTTAAAACAAAAATTGTCACAAGAGACAAAGAAGGACATTAATTATAATATAATGATAAAAGAGTCAATTCTCCAGGATGATATAACAATTATACACATAACTTGAGTTTCTAAATATATGAAGCAAACACTGACATAACTGGAGGGGGGAAATAGAAAGCAATACAATAATAGCAGGAGACTTCAATACTCCACTTTCATTTATGAGTAGAACAATCAGAAGATCAATAAGAAAATAGATTATATGTAGCAACTCTAAAGACACACACACAAAACCTTTATAACCAATAAAGATTCCAGCAAAGTTGCAGGATAAAAAAAAATCAACATGAAAAATCAACTGCATGTCTATACACTAACAGTAACTGTTCTCAAAAAGAAATTAAGAAAACAATACCATTTAATGTAGCATCAAAAAGGATGAAATACTTAGGAATAAACCTAACCAAGGAGGTGAAAGATTTGCACCCTGAAAACTACAAAATGTTGCTAAAAGAAATTTTAAAAGACACAAATAAATGCAATGTCCTGATAAGGTTTGGTTCTGGGTCCCCACCCAAATCTCATCTCAAATTATAATCCCCATAATCCCCACATGTCAAGGGAGGAACCTGTTGGGAGGTGATTGGATCATGGGTGCGGTTTCCCCATGTTGTTCTCGTGATGGTGAGTGAGATCTCACAAGATCTGACGGTTTTAGGGTCTCTCTCTTCATTTGCTCTCTCGCCTGCCGCCATGTAAGATGTGGCTTTGCTTCTCTCTCCCTCTCCCCTTCTGCCGTAATTGTATAATAAGTTTTCTGAGGCCTCCCCCAGTCATGCAGAAGTGAGTGAATTAAACCTCTTTCCTTTATAAATTACCCAGTCTCCGGTATGTCTTTATAGCAGTGTGAGAACAGACTAATCAGAATTTATAAGAAACTTGTACAAGTTAACTACAGGGGTGAGGTTGGGGGGGATCCTGATTTTAAAATGGGCAAAGGACTTGAATTGACAATTTTCTGCAAAAGATACGTAAATGGCCAACAAGTATATATAAGAAGCCCAACGTAACTAATAAAAAGAGAAATGCAAATCAAAAACCACAATGAGGTATCACTTCACGTCTGTTAGAATGGATATTAGAAAAAAATATATACATAACAAATGGTGAGGATGTGGAGAAATGGAAACCCTTAATACTGTTGGTGGGAATGTAAATCAATAGTCATTATGGAACAGAGTACAGAGTTTCCTGAGAAAATTAAATACAGTATTAATAACTGCCATAGGATCTAACAATCTCATTTCTAGGTATACATTCAAAATAATTCAAAGCAGCATCTCAAAGCCATATTTGCACATCTATGTTCATCACACCATTATTCACAATACCCAAGAGGTAGAAGCAACACAAATGTCCAAACATAGATGAATGGATAAAGAAAATGTGCAATATACATACAATGGAATATTATGCACCCTAAAAAAGAAAAATCCTATCACATGGTACAATATGAATAAACCTGAAGATATGCTACACTAAATAAGTCAGTTACAAAAGAATAAATACTGTATGATTCCACACGTATGAAGTACCTCAAGTAGTCAAAATTTTAGAAACAGAAAGTAAAAAGGTAGAGGGAAGGGAGAGAGGGGGAAGGGGAATTAGTGTAATGGGTATAGTGTTTCAGTTTTGCAAGATGAAATAGTTCTAAAGATCAGTTGTGCAATAATGTAAATACACTAAACACTACTGAATTGTACACTTAAAATGTTAAGACAGTAAATTGAATGTTATGAGATTTTTACTACAATAAAAGAAAGAAATACGCAAAATTAAAGACATAAAGTGCCTTGGGAGTAAAAAAAGATGTATTAACTCTAACTTGTAAAAGTAAACATAGAAATAATGCACAAGGTTTGAGTCTTCAAAGATTAAAAGTATTTCAGGAGTGGTTTCCAAAGGAATATACACTATGAGCAAAACCAGTAAGGCATGTACCACAGGGCTGACTTAAAAGACTGAGTGGAATCTGACATTACTGAAATGTGAAGAGACTAAAAAGTAAATGCTGGAGCCTGGCATGGTGACACATGCTTGTAGTCCCAGGTACTCAGGAAGCTAAGTTGGGAGGATCGCTGGAGCCAGGCTGGTTCAAGACCAGCCTGGCCAACACAGTGAGACCTCGTCTCAACAACGAAATAAAAAAAAAATTATTATTTTTTTTTTAATTAGCTTGGCATAGTGGCATGCACTGGTAGTCCTGGCTACTTGGAAGGCTGGGGTGAAGAATCGCTTGAGCCTGGGAGTTCAAGGTTGCAATAAGCTATGATTGTGTCACTGTATTCCGGTTTGGGCAACAGAAGAGACCCTGTCTCTTAAAAAAATAAATAAAAAATAAAAAATAATTCATGTTTGTTTTATGCTTGACCCAACAACTCAAAAGACACAGATGTTTTGATTAAACCAAAAATATTAAACTAGTCTTGGGCACCCCTCACCCCACCAAAAATGGTTATGAAGCTATTAGTACAACCAACTACCAGTACTCTAACATTGTATAAAGTTTCAAAAGGAGTTCTGGCCTGATCACTATGGGCTAGTGTGGCCAGGAAACTGGGCAAGGCCTTGAAGAACAGCTGAGAAAAGAGAAAGGGTCAACCCAGAAAGCAAAGGTTGCAGAGACAAGAACATTCAAGATACATGTACATCAGTTTGGTGGGAGAGGAAAATTTGTGTAGCAGGGCTTGAATGGCGGACTGATAAGTTTACTCTTCCATATACTAATGGTAGAAATGGTTTCTGAGCAGAAAGTGATGAACCCTAAACCTTAAAACAGGTTGAATGCATGTAAGTACTCTCTTCCCATCTCAGTTCTTACTATCAGTTTAACCGAATACTCACCTGAAATAGCAGCTTCGGAAAGCACTTTAAGTACCTCATTTTCCATTTCACAACTGTTACACAGCTCCTCCCAAGTCCCTTTAAGTCCTTTCTTTCGAGCTAGTTCAGTTAGTTCCTTTTGATTTGGCACAACAAATCCAATGACATAAGAATGATAACTGAAATATAGAAAGTTAGATAACTTAGATAAGGAACAAAATGGTATACTGTGTTAACTGCAGTTATTATTGCAGTGACAAGCAGTAAATAACTCCTCACTATTTTTTTTAAATGCATGTGCCATACTTGGCACTGGCATACCCATTTCATGCAACTGCCAGTTTTACTGTTTGACTCATAATATGTTCCAATGCTTTGGCAGAGTTCATTGCTAAATAAATCTCAATCTGACATTTCATGATAAACTTCCACTATGAAAAACTGTTACAAAGAGTGCCATGTACACATTTAAAAAGTTACAAATATTAGAAAATTCATCTTTAAACCTTGATTATCAGTATTTCATAGCACGTGTTTTAAAAAACTTAAAATCTAACATAAATTTAAAACTATCTAAAAAATTCAGCAATGAATCAAAACGACGTGAATATATTCATTTTTTCTTTTGTTATGAGAATTTGTATTGATAGAGGAACTCTATGCCCAATGAAGGCAGATACTTTTTTGAAGGCCATAAAACAGTAACATCAGGAAGAGGATACTTCTGGTTACTATCACATAAATAAATTCAGAACTGTATCATCACTAAAGAAAATACTAAATGGCTAAAGACTGGAATCATTTATAAATAAATACAATTCATTTCTAACTTAGGCTGTACCCCCAACATCTGTTTCTAAATTAGTTTTTCTGGTAACAGATTTTATTTTCTCATAACAATTCATGTCAACCGTCGTAGACAGGTTCCCAGCACCCTCATCATCATCACGAGGTGGGGATGCTGTGCGTTAGGTTGCAGCTTAACACAGCTTACAGTTGGAGCCCCAAGACCTGCCTGGAGTGCCGAGTAGGCTCAAGTGTAGAGTGGGGGTAAGCACTAAGCAGCACACTGCTCACTGCCACTTCTTTACTCCCCATTCCTCTGAGGTAGTTCTGTGAAGCTTCCCCTCCTGAGGGACAGGTAGGTAGGGATACCAAGGCGGCAGGAAGGAAGATTTTATTTTCTTCACCTCCCTACATGGGACACTGCAGTGAGATGTAAAGCAGAAAACAGACACAGAGAGAAAGATTGGGGAAGCCTTACGAGGAAAGAGTCAGCTAATGGCTGGAATGAGGAGGAGGCTGTTCCCACAAGTAACAGATAGGAAGAGTTCTCAGAACATTTTTACAAAGAAGGTCCATACAGGTAGGAAATGTCTATGGACATCAAATGTTTTAAGCAAAAGCAGTATGAATTCCATGTTCTTACCTGTTTGCATACGCACAAATGTTATCTACTAGTGGAAGATTCTTCAAAGCTGCCTCTACTTTCCCAAGAGAAACATATTCTCCTGCCTGTAGTTTTACGAGGTCTTTTTTACGATCTGCAAAACAGAGAAGAAAGGTGGAGAGGAGAAAACAATGAGTAATAATATTAATAACATTTAATACATATATAAATACTGACCATTCTCTAAGTAATTTGCTATCAAATTGTTTAAAACTTTGCAAACTTAAGCATTAATGGTTATGCTGAAATTAAAAGCACATATTACAATTAGGCCCTAATTTTTGTACTGCTAAATACATGGTTTTAAAGAAAAACAGGCCAGGTGCAGTGGCTCACACCTGTAATCCCAGAACTTTGGGAGGCCGACGCGGGCAGATCACTAGAGGTCAGGAGTTCGAGACTACCTTGGCCAACATGGTGAAACCCCGTCACTACTAAAAATAAAAAAAATTAGCTGGGCGTGGTGGCGCACACCTGTAATCCCAGCTACTCAGGAGGCTGAGGTAGGAGAATTGCATGAACCCAGGAGGCGGAGGTTGTAGTGAGCTGAGATCATGCCACTGCACTCCAGCCTGGGTGACAGAGCAAGACTACATCTCAAAAAACATAAAGAAAGAAAACCAATTAACTTCTACTTAATGGACTCCATTAGCAGGGCTTCAAGTATGTTCTTCTGAATGAGTTTATTCCTGGTATCCATTAGTACCAGGCAGGTGAGGAAGATATTCAATGCCATCTGCAAGCTCACAATCTATCTGGAGACATGCATAATGCAAAAACATACTACTTCAATACACTGGTACTACAATGGTAGCACTAAGGGTTAAGACTCTCCAACCTGGGGATTCGGAAAAAATTCTTGCAAGTGAGGGCTGAGCTGAGGGTTGGTTGGTTGGTTGGTTGGTTGGTTGGTTGGTTTTGAGATTTTGAGACAGGGTCTCACTCTGTTGCCCATACTGGAGTGCAGTGGCACAATCATGGCCTCCTGGGCTCCTGTGATCCTCCCACCTCAGCCCCCTGAGTAGCTGGGATTACAGGCCTGAGTCACTACGCTCAGCCACTTGAGCTGAGTCCTAAGGGAAGAGTGAGAGGTAGTCAGGTGGAACAACACTGGCAAAAGCCAGAAAAACATCACCTCTAATTTCAGCTGCATCAAGGAGGAGGAGGAAACAACTGACGATGAAGGAGAAGATGCGAAGAATGTTAACAGGGGCACCCTGCACTGAGCTTCTAGGAGACATTAAATGGTTGTGGCTGGTAAGATCCATGTTTAGTGATTACATGGTGGCAGTGAGAGGGTGTGTTTAAGGAGGTAAGCATGGTAACAGAGAAGAAATTCTTGGGAAAGGGTGGCAGAAGGTATATGCCTGACCAATGATCAGGTAAGAGAGACAAAGAGAGAAGAGTAGGATTTTGAGACATAGCTCATAAAATAAACTAGTGAGATATAAAATAGGAACGGGAAGCTGACTGAAGAGAACAGTCTTGAGTCTCCTCCCAGGTTTCCAGTTAGCAAGACAGGGACAGAAATGCCACTAACTTTTTTTTTTTTTTGGATAGAGTCTTGCTCTATCGCCCAGGTTGGAATGCAGTGGTGTGATCTCTGCTCCCTGCAAGCTCCGCCTCCCAGGTTCATGCCATTCTCCTGCCTCAGCCTCCCCAGTAGCCGGGATTATGGGCGCCCGACAAAGACACCATGCACGGCTAACTGAAATGCAATTAACTTTAAAAAAAAAAAAAAAAAAAAAGAACCTAAAAGGAAAAGCAGAATAAGGTATTTTTCAACCCATATGAGTCACAGCACTTGAGCTGCCTGGCTTTCCTTTGTTCTCCTGGGCAAGGCACAGGTGCAGTTCAGACTGTGAGAGCTCCATCCACTAACCTCTAGATGTCAGAAACGCAGGCAGGAAAGAATGACTAAGGGTTATCTAATAGTAATTTAGAATACCACTGCTGCTGAACCATCTTTGAGAACTCATAACATGTCAGGCCTCATAAATTCCACAGTCCATAATATTTTATATTAAAGGAGTGATGCAACCCAAACTAAGATTACATAAAGATTTATATTATTAAACACCTTCTCTAAATACATTGTACCTCTTATGTAAACTATTTCAGAAACATTCATTTTCAAAACTATATTAGACGACTTACCAATAATCTTTAAGCACCCATCAGGATCAAACTCTCCAATATCCCCAGTACAGAGCCACCTCTGTCCATTTTCATCTTCAAAGAAATCAGCTTTTGTTTTTGCTTCATTTTTGTAGTATCCCATTGTCACATTTTGGCCCCCAATAAGAATTTCACCCCTGGGGTGTGGTTTATCAGTATTAAAGTATCCACCTAATAAAATAGTAATTAATTATTTTGAGTTGAGCTAAATACAACACATGAAAATTTGAAACTAATAGTTTCTAAATAGAGTCATCTATTTTAATCCAATTAGAACTTCCCAAAGGAAAAAAGGCAGACACTGTGAACGAGCAAAGTTTATCAATTTAACAGTAGGCACAAAATCTCAGCTGCTAAACCATAAGCATTTATGTTTTCAAACTTCTATTCCAAGAAAAATCCAACATCTTCCATTTGTTGTATAAAATTACAAATACAACAGAAGACAAATTTGAAAGATTCTGCATTGTCTTAAATATCATATTGATAAACTGATAAAAGTATTAAGTCATGCAATTAATAGAACAAATCCCTATATAAGAATGAGTTACTGCTGGGCGCAGTGGCTCGTGTGTGTAATCACAGCACTCTGGGAGGCCAAGGAGGGTGGATCGCCTGAGGTCAGGAGTTTGAGGGCAGCCTGGTCAACATGGTGAAATCCCACCTCTACTAAAAATACAATAATTAGCCTGCAGTGGTGGTGCACGCCTGTAATCCCAGCTATTAGGGAGGCTGAGGAAGGAGAATCGCTCAAACTCACGAGGTGGAGATTGCAGTGAGCCAAGACCATTGACACTGCACTCCAGCCTGGGCAACAAGAGCGAAACTCCATGTCAAAAAAAAAAAAAAAAAAGTGAGTTACTACATATTAAGATTTATTCTTACAGATAATTTCAAAATGACTCCAGGCCTAAATTTATTAAATATTTTCACTAATTCTGCTAAAGATAGCTAAAAGACATCCAAGCCTTAGAATCTTTTTTTTTTTTTTTTTTTGAGACGGAGTCTCACTGTGCTCCCAGGCTGGAGTGCAGTGGCGTGATCTCGGCTCACTGCAAGCTCCGCCTCCCGGGTTCACACCATTCTCCCGCCTCAGCCTCCCAAGTAGCTGAGACTACAGGCGCCCGCCACCACGCCCGGCTAGTTTTTTGTATTTTTAATAGAGACGGGGTTTCACCATGTTAGCCAGGATAGTCTCGATCTCCTGACCTCGTGATCCACCCGCCTCGGCCTCCCAAAGTGCTGGGATTACAGGCTTGAGCCACCGCGCCCGGCCGCCTTAGAATCTTTATTTATTTATTTATTTATTTATTTATTTATTTATTTATTTATTTTGGAGACAAGAGTCTCACTCTATCGCCCAGGCTAGAGTGCAGTGGTGCAATCTCAGCTCACTGCAACCTCCACCTCCCGGGTTCAAGTGATTCTCCTGCCTCATGAGGCCTCCCGAGTAGCTGGAATTACAGGCACACACCACCACGCCTGGCTAATTTCTGTATTTTTAGTAGAGACAGGGTTTCACCATGTTGGTCAGGCTGATATCAAACTCCTGACCTCGTGATCCACCCGTCTTGGCCTCCCAAAGTGCTGGGATTACAGGAGTGAGTCACCGTGCCCGGCCAGAATCTTTATCTTTACTTGATCTCTATCTTTACTTGATGTAGAGGAAAGGTGCGTCACAATAAAATTTGTGTATTTTGATAATTTGTATATTTTAACAGGATCAAATAAATTTTTAAGTGACCATTACTTTAAATGGCATGAGGATAAACAGACTTTTATGGAATTACAGTGAAAATTTCCTTCTGATAATATAAGGTTGACGCCCTCAGAAAAAAAGAAAGAAAAAAAATTATGTAAAAATCCACAATTTCATAAAATAAATTTTATAATATTACTTCTGCAAAATAAAGTTATGATCACTCCTAATTTACTAACATTATTCACTTACTAGTACATTTCTCAAGTTTTTGCCACAATTCTCACTTGCATCTATGTAATAAGTAAAATAAAAACAATTACAGTTCCTCAGAAACATCTTTGAAACAAGAAAAATAAATGCATTCATATAGTTCGAGATAAAACACGTCTATTACAAAGGACAAAAATGAGCACTTATGGGTGTTTACATTTTAAAGGAAGAACATGAAGCACTAATTTTAAAGTGATTCTAATTTTAAAGTTTAACACTTTAAAAATTAATGCTCTGTGGTTAAGTTTATTACCTTCCTCCCAGTTTTTTAATTTGATTTCACAGCAAACTAATGGTGCTCCCACTCTGCCAGTATTGTAGTCCCACACTAGGAATTAAATGAAAAAAAAAGGTATTTGAGAACAGTAAGATAATACATTGCTTCATTTTTCTAAATTACCAAAAATGATTATTTATCCCAAGGCTGAGATATCCCCAGAGAATCCTTAAAAGCAGAAGTCACATATTGGTGAAGCACAGGCCGTGAGGCCTGTAGAGTCGTACTTTTTGGCCTACATTGAGGGTTTTTTTTTTTTTTTTTTTAATTAGTTATTGCCATTCTTAAAAATCAGGAAATTTTAGATGTAAGTGTGGAAGCGCCAGAAACAATGGGCCCACATTTTGGGAACAGCAGAACGGACAGCCTCCGTTAGATAGGGCATGCCTGCTCCTGTTCCCCCAGAATCAATCCTTACCCATCACATTGTCTTACATTAGGGCCCACTTGACTCATTTAAATAGGTAGCTGTCTGGTTCATGAGTTTGAAGTCCCTGTCCTAAAGGATGATGAAAGCAATGGTTTACATCTATTTTACTTTCTTATTAGGCCTCACAGATGTGCCGTACAAAACACCTCTCTAATCTTTTCCCATGTAATGTGTCACCATTTCAAAGTGAGACCTCTGCAGGTTCCATCAGCTTATGCTATCATACCCTGTTTAAAATTAATACAGCAATAGCTCAAGAGGCAGGCTGAAGAAAAAGACTGGTAGCTTTCAAGAATGTGAGGAAAGAACCCTCTACTATTATGAATTACTACTGTATTATGTTTCCTCTTCAAAGACCAAATATCAGAAATGAAAGGCTGATATTTAATGCTTTAAAGACTTTCATTTACAACATAAATTGTTACTGATTAATCATTCAATTTGAATCTTAAAAATAGAAGAAATTAAGGATCCTCGGAAGAAATCCTATAAGCATGTATTTGAAGGTTGCTTATTTCCTACAAAACATGACTTAGAAGTAGCTTCCTAAAATACATAAAACACAGAAAACATAACCAAAAAACAGAAAAATGAAGTAATACATGAAAATGGTATACAGAGGCACTCAAATAGGTAAAAATCAGTTATGAGGTTTTGTATCTATCCATATATAGCAAATACAAAGTAGGAGAAGCATAGCTGTATCTTGTACCGGAAAGCAAAATAACTTTCTCCCATAAAAGGGACACATGAGGCCCTATGCGATTCATCTCAGAACTGCTAATTAGTTGGTAGATCTCCTCCTCAACCACAACCACATGATAAACTCTGGTAATAATATTCCCTAGACCTGAACCTAGCTCCTCTCTAACACTTACAGAAATCCTCATAAACATTTCTGAACCTGAGCCTTAATATACTTACTACACAAATAAACAAAAGCACCTTAATTTTCCTACATAAAAATTTAATCACTGATGTGAGAAAATAAATGTAAACAAAACAGTCAATGTTTGTTACTAAAGTTTCTTTTCCAGAATGCTAAGTGGTTTTTAATATTACATATCAGAGTTTGATATAAAAACTTCTCTAGATGAATTATTTACTCTAGATACAGCTAATACATTCTAAAAATTGGTATCAATGATCATAGTACTTGGGATTTACCATTATTCTGCCCCACAAACACCTTACTACTCTTCTCCTATGTATTTGCAGAACGTATCCCATACCCCCAACAAAACGTCTGGCATCACACCCCAGCCTCTGATCATGGAGAACACTACCTTCTGTAATTGTTCCGGCCCCAGCAGATTCAGTGAGTCCGTATCCCTGACCAACAGGACAGCAGAAACAGATGTTCATGAACCGCTGCGTGGTTGCAGAAAGTGGAGCGCCACCACACAACAGGAGACGAATATTTCCCCCTAGCAAGCTTCGAACTTTCCGGAAAACAAAGCTAAAGAAAAAAATTAGAGAACCACAGGATTTTAAAACTGAATGGGATTTTCCAAATCACTGAAACTAATCCCCCCGTTTTGATATGAGAGATTTTGAGATGAAGTGACTTATCCAAGGTTACACAGCCAATGTGGAGATTCTCTTGAGCCTCAAATCTTAATTTTTTGAAGTTCAAAAAGGTAAAGAATTTATGATTTCCTCTTAAGAGCTTTTCAATTAATATTAAAATTTGAATTGTCAGGTTTAGTTTTATATAGTGACAGGAAAACCCTTGCTTATAGCCACTTTTATTTTTTTATTATATTTTTTATTATATTTACATAAAATATTTAATTTTTATTATATTTTTTATTATATTTTTTATATTTTATTATAAATATATTTATTATATTTATTATATTTTTTATTATATTTTTATTATATTTACATAAAATATTTATCACATATCAATACTGAACAATCTTATCATCTTTATGAAATACATTAAAATCAAATTAATTTTTGCTTTAATGTATTTTATTAGAAATGTGTATAATTTGTATACAACAATCTGTTTTTAAAGTTTCACTAATTCAAGTTTTGAAGTGTTTACTGTTAAAAATAATCTAGTAAATTATCTGTGAAGCATCAAAAAAAGGAAACCAGTTAAACATCTAATTGATGTTTCTGAAAACACACTAATAAAAAGATTGCATGCTGCCTTGATCAAAAAGGAGAGGTAGTATCCTCTGGATACCAAAATCCTCAGATGTATAAGTCCCTTATATAAAACGGCATAGTATTTGCATAAAGCCTACACACAACCTCCAAAATACTTTAAGTTATCTCTAGATTACTTACAATACCTAATACAACATAAATGCTATGTAAATAGCTGTTATACTGCATTATTTGTCTTTTTCATTGTTGTATTGTTATGTTCTATTGTTTTTCTCCCCAGAATATTTTTGATCCATGGTTGGTTGAATCTAAAGATGTGGAACCTGTCGATACAGAGGGCCGACTTTATAACTCACTGAAGAAATAAGTAACGTAAGGCAGGATAAAAACTTACAAAGTTCTAAATTATGTGAAGCATCTGAAAACTATATTAATATTCCCATAAAAAATACTTTGAATGTAATACTTCCATTTTCTAACTTCTAAGCTATTTCATGATAAAATCATAAATCTATGTACTCTATTAACACTATACAAATACAGGTTGGAACAAAACTGATCATTTAAAACTTTAAATACAAAACATTTAATTATATTCATACTGAAATAAATATAAAAGCAAAAGAGAAACTATTTATCAAAATAATTAAAACTACCTAAGTGTTCACAGAAAATATAAACACACAAATAGCAAAATCTTAAGTGAAAACACACTTATAATGACAATGCAGGTTTTTTTAAACTGCTCACACTGTTATACAGGTTTTTGGTTTGCTTGTTTTTTAAAGAGACAGAGTCTCACTTTCACCCAGGGTGGTGTGCAGTGGTGTAGTCATTGCTCCCAGGCCCCAATGATCCTCCCACTTCAGTCCCTGAAGTAACTGGGATTACAGATACGTGACACCATGCCCAGCTAAGCAGAGGAGTCTTGCTATGCTGCCCAGGCTCGTCTTGAACTCCTGGCCTCAAGCAATCCTCCCACGTCAAGATGGATTTCTTTCTCTTCTTTTTTTTTTGAGATGAGTCTCGCATGCTGTCACCCAGGCTGGAGTGCAGTAGCACGATCTCGCTCACTGCAACCTCTGCCTCCTGAGTTCAAGCGATTCTCCTGTCTCAGCCTCCCTAATAGCTGAGACTATAGGCACATGCCACCACCCCGGCTAATTTCTGTAATTTTAGTAGAGATGGGGTTTTGCCACGTTGGCCAGGCTGGTCTTGAATTCCTGACCTCAGGTGATCTGCCTGCCTTGGCCTCCCAAAGTGCTGAGATTACAAGAGTGAGCCATCGTGTTCAGCCAAGATGGATTTTTTTTTTTTTTTTTTTTGAGACCAAATCTCGCTCTGTTGCCCAGGCTGGAGTGCAGTGGCGCGATCTCAGCTCACTGCAAGCTCCACCTCCCCGGTTTGCGCCATTCTCCTGCCTCACCCTCCCGAGTAGCTGGGACTACAGGCGCCTGCCACCACGTCTGACTAATTTCTTTTTGTATTTTTAGTAGAGACAGGGTTTCACCATGTTAGTCAGGATGGTCTTGATCTCCTGACCTGGTGATCCGCTCGCCTCAGCCTCTCACAAAGTGCTGGGATTACAGGCGTGAGCCACCGCGCCTGGCCTGGGATGGATTTTTTTAAAGAGTTCTCTTGACTTTATGAAATAAATTTATTTTTTATAACTATCTCAATTAATTGGGCTATTAATGTGAACTAAATGATTAAATCATCAAGGGGAGAAAGAAGGAGGTAGAGAGTCTTTACTTACCTGTTGCACAGTGGAGTATTACGTCCTTTTGAAATCTGTTCCATTTTGTAATTATAGGCCAGAATAAACAGATTACGTTGAAAACTACTCATTTCATTCACTTTATTCATGACATTTTTGTAGATCCGGTCCATGATTTCCTAAATGTATAAAAATGAGTTTTACATAGTTAATAATGATAACAGCTGCCTTACATATTCAAATCTTAGCATCAGATTAATATTTTTAGCAATATTAAGGCATTTTAAAAGACGTATTCTTCAACTGTGGATGTGCTTCAGCAAGAAGAAAAAAAAAATTTTTAATTTTTCAAAAAGATGTATCCTATCAAGATCAAACTTTTAAAATAGAACCACCATTACTTTAAAAATAAAGTTTCTACAAATTTTTTTTTTTTTTTTGAGACGGAGTCTCGCTCTGTAGCCCAGGCTGGAGTGCAGTGGCCGGATCTCAGCTCACTGCAAGCTCCGCCTCCCGGGTTCACGCCATTCTCCGGCCTCAGCCTCCCGAGTAGCTGGGACTACAGGCGCCCGCCACCTCGCCCGGCTAGTTTTTTGTATGTTTTAGTAGAGACGGGGTTTCACCGTGTTAGCCAGGATGGTCTCGATCTCCTGACCTCGTGATCCACCCGTCTCGGCCTCCCAAAGTGCTGGGATTACAGGCTTGAGCCACCGCGCCCGGCCAAAAAATAATTTTTAAAAGCAGAAATAAATCTAGATACTCATATAAATTCTAAGATATTAATTCTTTATATTGCTTTGCTTATCTTACTGATTCTGAACTAAAACCTACTCACAAAATAAATGAACAACCATCTGAAATGGTTTTTCAAAATTTCCTAACTTTATCTTATGAAAGTATACAGAACCACATTCTTTGCTCACAAAAAGACCAAGCAGCGTTTTGGGGATTTTGTTTGGCTCTTTGTCTTTCGATACTGCACCAGGAAGTTTTCCTTGTCTGTGCTGCATTTTGCTGGCTAGTTCCATTACTGTGAAGTATACTTTAATAACTTAAAATAATGTTTCCTCCATAACTTTAAATTATATGTCATTTTTAAGTGAACTAAGAATTTAAGTAGGATACTAAAGAAACTATAATTACAGAAAGAAACTATAAAACTACTGATTATTTATATTTGACTTTGAAGTAACTATGTAATTATTCTTTTTTTTTTTTTTTTTTTTTTGAGACGGAGTCTTGCTCTGTCGCCCAGGCTGGAGTGCAGTGGCCGGATCTCAGCTCACTGCAAGCTCCGCCTCCCGGGTTCCCGCCATTCTCCTGCCTCAGCCTCCCGAGTAGCTGGGACTACAGGCGCCTGCCACCTCGCCCGGCTTGTTTTTTGTAGTTTTAGTAGAGAGGGGGTTTCACTGTGTTCACCAGGATGGTCTCGATCTCCTGACCTCGTGATCCGCCCGTCTCGGCCTCCCAAAGTGCTGGGATTACAGGCTTGAGCCACCGCGCCCGGCCATGTAATTATTCTTGACATAAGCATTTAGGTATCTGACAATAATTCCCATCATTTCCAAACAAACTCAGCCTATGTTATAAGGAGCCAGAAAATCACTGCTGTCCCATTTCCCTTGACTTATTCCCAGGCCCCTGTATTATGTAAGGACGCACAGCCCCTCTTAAGTCATTCGAAGTTGCACCAGCTTCTCTGTCACTTTGTTTGGTGTTTCGACCACACTTTCCCTGAGGACTCAGGAGGTAACTATACAGTTTGCTTAAAAGGAGGTGATCTCTCACTTTCCCTCCTAGCTCTCAACAGGCTTCAAGTGTCGATGAATTCACAAACAGATGTCATGGAAATAATTTTTTATTTTAACAAGAAGGCATTTAGGGAAAGGAGCTGATAATTACATATAGAAGCTGAAATTAAGTTGAGTGCTTAGTAAATAAGAAAGCTAAAGCTAAAGAAATCCCGTAGCACCTAAGGCAATATTCATAATCAATAAGGAATAAATCCTACATAAACTACCTTGTCAACAATATATTTTTCACTAGCACTAATGCCTTGTAGCGGGTGATACTTCTTTAATACTCAATATTAAATAAGGGTCACTTCTTACCGGAACTGCTGCCATCAGTGTTGGTTTCAACATGGATGTATCTCCTTTGCTTCCTTTTTTAATTTTTGAAGACTATAAAATAAGAGAAAGTGATCTATAGAAAGTGATCCTTATTTTTAAAATTCAATGGTATTCTTAGATCAAAAAGTCAATTATAAATTATTTTAATGTACTTATAGTCTAAGAAGCACTTAAAAGGCTAAAGCTCATTTTAAAATGAACCATCGCTCAGTCATAATACATTGTCATACTGACTGAAAAAAACGCATTAAAATTCATTATGATTTTTTAGTTTTTCAAGTCACAGACACTGAACTTACCTGATCTGCTAAAGTCTGTGGTGAAGAGTAACCAATGCGGCATCCGTGAGACAGACAGACAAGCTCAGCACTTAATTCTAGAACATGGGCCAGAGGCAAATATCCAATGTAGACATCTTCCTCTCTAAAAGAAAAGGGAGGCATCAGAAACAAAAGTCAGGAGCCATCTATGCCAAAAGTGCCCTATAATGGGAGCAAGCCTGAAAGCACATGGAAGGGCCCCAGGCATCAATTTGTTGGTCAAGTGTGCGTGTGTTTGTGAGAGCAAGAGATGAAGAGAGGACAGACGCTGGGGATGTTAGGGAAAAAGAATTACAGTTCAACCTAAAAGCAAGGAGACAGACACGCTCAGGAAGGAGTGCTGTTTCCAGTCCTACTTAAAAGCACTCAGGAATTATAAGCACTGCTGAAGCAAAAGTACTGAGGCAGAAGCAGCAGTGGCTTAAACAAATAATAATACAGGGTTCTTTTGAAGAACAAAATAAATCATCCAAGGAGGAAATGGTCTTTACATCTAGTGGGTTGCCAACCCACTGCTATTTGCCAGAAATTTTACAGATAAGACTCTTGTTCTGGGAATTGGATTATGTAATAAATGAGAACTTAATATACAGAAAATGTGTATGCATTTGTATATGCTTCAAGAGTTGCCCCCACAACCAAAATATAGACGGCAACTGAGAAAAACCTGTAAGAAAACTGTTGCACTTAATTTTTTCTGAAATGTATGCATACATAAGAAACATTTCTCCATCCCCAAGTTCAATCCCATAGCAATTACGTGTGTATGTGCGTGTATGTTTGTAATTTCTGTGCATAAAAGCATCAAAAATATCCAACCACTGTACCCTATCAGTCATCAGAATACCGACTACATCTCTGGCAATGTTTCTTTGACAGTCCCTCAAACTTCCATCTGGTTTCTTCCATCAGTCTCTTTCCCACTCCACTCTACCTTCCGCTGCTACCACTGGAGTTTGTATTAACAAGAAAAATCAGAGACTGAATAGTGAAGCTCAACAAATACTGAGTGGATAATTTAAATTACCTGTTCACCTGAATTGTATTTAGATATAAAAACAATGACAGTGGCAAATACAAGCTGATTAAAACAACTTAAAGGATTTACAACTATAAAAAGTTAAGTTCTGTACTTTTTAAAACGTATCTATACGATATATTTTCAACCTCACAACTATAACTATTTTGCCATTAATTTTAATCTTCTTTTTTATTTTTTAAGGAAATGCCTACTACAGACAGACTCTGAAGGACTAATTTAGCCGTATGTTAATAAAATGACACAAATGCTAACATTATAACAGACATGAATACTTAACTACTCAATGTTACTTTACTCTGACATACCCCAGTTCTGGAATCCTTTCTGCCATCCCAGTTATACCAGCAATAATGTTACTATGTGAGATCATGACTCCCTTTGGAAGTCCTGTGGATCCACTTGTGTACATGATTACTGCAATATCTGAGGGCAATGGTTTGCTATGAGGTTGGTTTTCTGCATTGAAGAGAAAAAACAAACACATACACTTTTATGAGATTCAGCTGTATCAACAATTTTTCATTATCAATTCAATCAAATAACTCAATCAAATTGAGTTAACTCAATTCAACAAATATTAATTATACTGAGATCAACAAAATAGATCAAGTCCCTGCACTTATGGGAGATATATTCTATTGGGATATACAAACAAATTAACCTATGAAGAAAACTTCATAGCAAGTTTTCCTGCAAGACAAGGTGAGAAGATGACAACAGATGCTATTTGGATGGAAAAGTCTAGACAGCGTCTCTGTAGAGTTTACTTTAGCAAAGGCCTGAATAAAGTGAGGAAGGGAGCCATGAAAACCCTGGAACTGGGAGAAGAATGTTCTAATTAGAAGAAAATAAGGAAATGCAAAGACCCAAAGGTAGGAATGTGCTCAGCATAGCTAAAGACCAGCAAGGAGTGTGGCTGGAACAGAGTGAGCAAGAGGAAGAGTGGCAAGAAACAACGGTCAAGTGGCTAGCAGGGACCACACATAGGACCTCAAAGGCCATGGGAAGAACTTCGGAGTATGTTCTGGATGTAAAGCAATGTTGTTTTGAACAAGAGTATGTTATTATCTGTGAAAAAAGATCAAGATCACTTTGGCTGCTGTGTGGCTAACTTTAGAAAGGCAAAAAAAGTATCAGGGAGACAAGATTATCCCAGTAATTCAACTAAGAAATAAAGGTAGCTTAGACTAGAGTATCTAGGTGTTTGCTAAAAATCATTCACTGCTTCAGAGTGCTGACTAACTTGGTTACACCCAGAGTCCTGCATTAAAAGACAATGTGAACCATTTGAAATCAGAAGACTACGAGCCTAAGGACAATAGCTGACAAGTTATAGAGGTGGCACAGCAGAAGAACAAAGAGAAATAGGTCATGGTTGGCATTGTTGATACATCTGAACCACTCCCAGAAATACTCTACATGTGGACTTCTAAATGAGTGTGAAAAAATTATTTAAACGTACTCCCAATAGAATACCCTTCCTCTCCTGTCAGTCAAGATATATTTCTTAAATAATATTTACACTTGAAAGTCTTTACTTCCAAATCAGCCCTTCACTCCTTCAATCCACAACACCCTTCTCCAATACCACCACTTCTTGGAAACTACCATCCTTGTGTCATCTGACCTCTGCATGCAGCCCCTGATCCTGCTGATGACTCACCAAGATCTCCTTTCCCTTGGCATCCAGCAACCACATACTACTAAATAGTTTCTTCTTTCCTCTCTGACTAGTCCTTGGTACCCTTTGAAGCCACCATTCCCTGTTGGTGACCTCACTCCCTACTCCCACAGCTATAATTAAAGCCAAACCGCTTCCAGCTTCCAAATCTCTAACTCCAAACATAACTCAAGTACTAGACTTGTACACACCACTGTCCACAATATATCTGCATCTAAATATCCCACTACCACTCAAATTCCAGGTGCCTAAAATTTGAGCTAAGTGAATGCTTATATCTAATTAATTACTGTTTCCAACTACAGAGGAAATACAGTTCCAGCATTCCAGCAGCTTTTGCAGTATCTGTAAACACTAGTATACTAGCTAACATTTTCTCACACTTTTTTGAGAGTAGGAATTTCTGGAGTCACCATGCCTAATTGTGCTAGTTGGAGGGTAAGGTTGTCATCCCAGGAAAGGGAAGAACTGGAGCAGGGAGTAAAAGGAGGCCTCCAGGTTTAGCCATTCTGTTAAAACTACTTACAGGTAATTCACATAGGACAAGATTAATGGTATTCTTTATAAACTAAATTTAAAACCACCCAAAACTATCATAAAAAGGGAATGAAAAAAATTGGAATAATGTAGAATATTTTAAATTTCAAATAAATACTACTTGTAAAACATGAATAATTAATGTTTATATTTTTTCTTAAAACTTTCTTTAAAGACTCAAGTGTACCTAGAGGGACCTGTTTTCCCAACTGATGTTAGAAAACTGATGTGTCATTTGAGCTAACCTCAGGATCAAAACTTTGGCATAATTCTGGAGAATGTGGTCACCAGAAAGCACACGTAAGGAATCAGAAAAGTGTAACATACCCATGCTGGCCTTGGCTCCCAGGGCCTCCACTGCAGCCATGGTATGCACAATGACCCCCTTGGGGAACTCGGACCAGGTTGGTGGCTTTCCATCAACAGTGATGATGTGCCGCAGGCGTGGGACCAGAGAAACTATATCCTAGAAATACACCAACATTCATCGTGTTCATTATTTTTCAAGCAGTTTAGCAAATAAGCAAAGTAGTTTACCATATTCAGTGAATTGTTAAGTAACTTCTTGCCTCAAAAAAGTAAGAAGAAAGGGTACCCTGGCATAATATCACTTTTTACAGATGGGTAAGTATTGGTCTGAATTTAAATTATTTCACAGCATTAGGTTCACTGTGTGTACCCCTGGCCTTTGGTAAAACCCTGATCAAGAAAGGTACTGCCTTACAAAATGGGCATGTAAACACATGTTGCCTGAACTGTAGAGAAACCAGAAGCCCCTCATATTTTCAAGAGACTACATAAAAATATATGGGGGAAGGAGGAGAAAATTCACATGTAAACTTGTTCAAAAAGAAAACAGCAGCCCAGATATTTCTGGGAGTTGTCTAGAGACCAAAGAAACCTCTTTTTACTGTAATTTCATTAAAAGGCTCCCTTTTTAATTTTCAAACAATTCTGAAAACTTGTAGTTACTTAATGCTTCAGAAGTAAAATAAAAATTACTAGTTTAAAATATAACCCTTCAAAACTACAAATTTACTACAAGTAAACTAGAAAACAGATGAGCACAATAAAAGAAAAAGTAGTCATAATTTCTTCAATTTAAACATAAGTATCTTAACAATTTATAACTCTGGATTACTTACACATGAATATATACAAAATCTACTTTTTATTTTCTAAAGGAAAAAATAAAGTATGATATTCATAAAATTCCACAAAGATTAAGGACTCAAAAGTCATAAAAGAACTAAGTATCAATAATAGGGCTCATGACACTGAAAATTCTAAAATATCAGACAGTTAGTAACTAGAGTCCTCACCTTCAACTTTGTTTGTAAGAGCTCTTTACTAGTAATGATGTTGGTCACCTCTGTTTCATTTAATCCATGAACAATGGCTGGACCTCCTAGAGTAGCATATAATGTAACAACTAAAAGGAAAAGAAGCAGCCAGTCAAATATTAAAACATTTAACTCTATATAAAGTCTCTGAATGTAGAGATGAATCATAATAAAATATTGGGAGCCCTAAACTGTTAAATCCATAGTTTATAAGTGTTATGCTTTTTAAAGTTATCTTATCATACTAATCAACATTACACCTACTCATCCTTCCCTAAATGCCCCAAGATTTCCAATTTTTAAAGATGAAGATATTTAAATTTTTATTTTGTTTCACTTACAAATGTTACTCTGGGACTACCATATTGTGAAGAAATTATAACTGATTTCTGAAACTTCAAACTCTTAATTATTGACCTCTTGGTTCTATAATGTGAAAAAGAACATATACAAATAGGATGACACACTGAATGTCAGATTTACAGTGTATGTCAAGAGCACAAACAAGTGGCAGTAGCGTTTATTTTCAAGCAAAAATATCTAAAGACAAACATCGTCAGAAATGCTGAAATTACATAACATGAATAATGTAGATTTTTATTTACTTTCTGCCTAACTCAAAAAAGATACAAAAAATGACTTTGAAAATAATTCTTTTAAAGCTCCTCAAAAGAAACAATGTAAATCCAAACCTGTGAAAACAAAAATGGAATGTTTGTTTAAAAGAAAAAGTGGAGGAGGCCAGGCGCGGTGGCTCACGCTTATAACTCCAGCACTTTGGGAGGCCGAGGCGGGCAGATCATGAGGTCAGGAGATCAAGACCATCCTGGCCAACATGGTGAAACTCCATCTCTACTAAAAATACAAAAAATTAGCTGGGTGTGGCAGTATGCGCCTGTAGTCCCAGCTACTCGGGAAGGTGAGGGAGAAGAATTGCTTGAACCCGGGAGGCAGAGGCTGCAGTAAACTGAGATTGCGCCACTGCACTCCAACCTGGCGACAGAGCGAGACTCCATCTCAAAAAAGGAAAAAAAAAGTGGAGGAATTTACAGCAAGAAATCTGGTGAAAGTGTACTTTGTTTCATCTGAAAGATGAGACTAAACATCCACAAATTACTGTCACATTTTGGCACCCAGACCTCTGAACTTACACTTCCAGAACTACCTCAAAGACTGAGCCACCACAATTACCACTCAAATAACTACAATATGAAAACTCTATTGTTTAACCCAGCACCTTGAAGTTCACCAGGTTTCAGTATGGAAGCATTTTGGAGGTCAACTGTTGTTACTGATAGAGATGACAGAACAAAACGACGGTAACTTCTAAAGAGGATTCCTGAGAAACGGTATTGGAACAATGGCCCCTAAGTGTAGGTCTAGTTCTCAAGACCCTGAAAGTCTCCTATTAAGAGGTGCAAGCCTCACTGCAACATTCATTGGTACAATTTGTCATATAATTGATTTATTTTCCAAAATACACCAAGAATTCCAAGTCACAACAGAGTTCTCCACTAACTGGACACTGGGTGAAAATTAACATCAGAATTTTAACCTCTTCAGAGTAAAGTATTTCAATAAATATCTGTTAGTTCATTTTTCCAGAGGTAAGAAAGTCTACATACGCTGAAAATTATACATAAAACACGCCTGTGCAGCTATCATCCACTCGGCCCTGGTCTCACAGAAGATGGCGATGTTGGTCTTTGGTTTCTGGCCCAACATCTGTAAGCCATTCCCAAAATTCAAGGCTCGAACGAAGACATCTTCATAGGAGAGCCAATTATACTGTCCAAGAATAACCTGACAAAAGACAAATACCCTTTAATGTAATCAAAATAATAATTTACAAAAAGAAACCAGAATATCGTCCAAATGTTATGATGAACCAGAAAGTTGTTCGCATAGAATTATTTTTTGAATAAAAAGCTAGAAATTGAGTTTGAGTGAAAAATACATTTTAAAAATGAGCTCTTTTGTGACATCTTCTATACAACTTAAATCTTATACTGTAACTGGGGGGTTTTTTGGCTTTATTTTTGGTTTTCAAAAATATTGAGAGTTTGATAGGATCCTAAAAGTCAACTGCCTGGCCAAATGGTCATATACTAATCGTCTACTTACAAATTTCATCTATTTAAATGATTTAGGTGTTAATATTTAGCCTAGTACCAAGTACCACAGATGCCAAAATTTTAATTTCTCTCTATTCAGGAATTCCTAAATGTCAGTATCAGATGGTACAATATGATTCACAGAAACTTTCTCTACCCAAGCTAACAGAAATCTTTATGATTGTTGAACTTGAACTGCAGTATCAAACTCTGGATAAGCAAAAGCAAAGTAAACAAGTTTCTGTTTACACAACCAGGTGGACTAGTTATATTATTCAAAGTCCCTCTGTTCAAGCCTTAAATGCTTACTGGCACCACCAGGCTTTCAATATTTTATCTGTTTATCAAAAGTGCTGGTAATATCAAATATGCACTAGTAAAAACTCCCTTTTAAAGTTTTTTAACATATTGTCTTTAGAAAGTTTCCTCAACTTAGACAAAACCCTACATATAGATTGTATAAAATCCTTAATTACATACAGATTGTATAAAAAGTTCCTCTCTCTGCAAAAACATATAGGTGATTAATTCCCAAACACGGCTGTGTCAGTAACATACATCTCAAATACCTTAAAATCATCTGACCATGTTCATTTTATCAATATAAACATTTAAGAAATTTCTAGAAGAGGCTGGATAAAGATAAAAATGGAAAAGGATAAATGCTGCCATCTAGTGTCCCATGCAATTATGTATTTAAGAAATAAATGTTTATTTTGATGGATAAAGCAACTGCATTTAAGATGATACTTATTTACTTTACTAGCCCCAAACTCTCACCTTGCTCTTCACCCCCATGAAATGCTCAGCACAGGGAGCTCCAATGACTTCAAAAGGAGCTCTGTGGGGGTGAGAAGACAGATGAGAACTTGGCCAAAACGTGCAGGAACTGGATTACAATTATTAAGAATGTTACACTCTAAAGGTTAAGAATGCACTACCTTTCAGATTCTAGCATGTAAATGACAGGATTTCTAAATTTCAAAGACTAGGTGTGTTCTGAAAAGGCGTTTGATGTATAATCCAAATATGTAAACTCATGCAATGATGCCACCATGTGGCAAAGGAATCAAATGAGCGTGAAGATTTCCACATATGTAAAAAATAAAATAGAAAAATCTGAAACTCATGATTTTAATTCTTTCAACCACGGAATCATCTAGTAATTATGTTTTTCATAAATATTTCATTTAGAGGACACTACCCACTCTATATTTTATCTGATTTGTGCTGGAAAAGTTTCTAATCCTAACTTTGTCCCTATGGCTAGCCCAAGACAAGATTAAACTATTTATTCCTTGCCAATATCATTGAACACTGCTGCAGAACAGCCAACCTTTAATCCAGGACCTCCACACCCTGAAGCAATCCTATCATACATCCCTGGTCTATTCGTTTTCTCACCCTCTGAAATACCTCTGAAACTTTCTCTCTATTCAAATCAAATAGCCTCCTCTGGGCAGGTGCAGTGGCTCATGCCTGTAATCCCAACACTTTGGAAGGTGAGACAGGTGACTCATTTGAGGCCAGGAATTTGAGACCAGCCTGGGCAACACAGCAAGATCCCATGTCTAAAAAAGTGTAAAATTAGCCAGGCGTGCAGTACATGCCGGTTGTCCCAACTACCTAGAAGGCTGAGGCAAAAGGATCACCTGACCCCAGGAACTCAAGGCTGCAGAGAGCTGTGATCATACCACTGTACTCCAGCCTGGGCAAGAGTGAGACTCTGTCTTAAAATACACACACACACACACACACACACACACACCTTCCACCCTTCCTTCTCTACTTACAGGTGGTAATCTTGTCTCATATCGAAAACCTCTTTAAGCACTAGGACTTGTTTTACTTTCACTATTTAGAAATATTTCAAAATTACACACATTCCTGCCTGCTTCAGTAAACTACACCTGGCTTCACTTAACCAATCTCTCTGCAACTGAAGATCATGGTGAAAACATTAGTCTGAGGGGAGCCATAGAGTAAAAATATTCAAGAGATTTGGATGGTTGTAATAATCATGATAATGATAATGAGGGTAACTAACCTTTATTAGTGCTTACTACATGCTAAGGACATTGCAAGTGTTAACTTACTAAACTCTTAATCATACCTGTAAAAAACTGTTACTATTATTATCCCTATTTTACACATGAGAATACGGAGATGTAGAGTAAATATAACCTGTTCAAAATCATGTAACTAACAAGTGATGGGACTAGAATATGAACCCAGGCAAACTCATTCCAGAGACTAACCATAAAATCACAATGTTTCCACTACACTATAGAAAGAAGTCGGGGTCTTATTAAGCAGGTGAGTAAGATGGCCTGATTAACAATTGTGAAAAATCCTTTTTATGCTGTGTGTGAGAGAACTATAGTTGGGGACAAGTGTGGAAGCAAGGAGGCCTGCTAAAAAAAAAGGCGGGGGGAGGCTGTAAGAGATGTAAATCAGACACCCCTGATGTTTTGGCTTCAACAATTTGGTATACAGTAGTGCCTTTAATAAACAGGATGAAAGGAGAGGGACAGTTTGGATGGGGAAACTAAGAGAAGAGTAACATAATAGCCAGCCTACAAATCCCGGCCAAGAGAGTGACCATAATTTGTTACATATAGCATGATGTAAATGTCCTAATAAATCAGAAAATAAATATTATACACATACACAAACAGGGTAAAAAATGTGACTAGAGTAAGAAATAACACAAAAGATGGCATTAAGAAAGAGGAAAAGTAAGTCAACTTACAAGGACATAAATGAGTGTTTCTATTATCTTTTTGGATCAATTTAGAAGGAATGTCAGTGAAGTCTTCTCTAAGTACCATTATTACATAATCCCTCATTCTCTTCTTATTTTTGTAAAATACCTAAGAAAAAATTAAGTGTTTCTGATAGCTCACAAAGTATATGAGCCAGCTGTACTCTTTTCTGTTTCTATTTTTAGTCTTTGCAGCTTTGTTCTATTTCAGGTATACATGTATTTTAAAGTTGTTCTGAAATCATTTCACTGTTCATTTCAAGATTGATGTTAGTGCAATGCATTTACTGCTGGGAACACTGGAATCAGGTGATGCTGACACAGGTTCCAGCTCTTAACTCCGCTACAGTTTTATAAAACCATATGAAACTTAAAAAGAGCCTGAAAAGGCCTGCCAAGCAACCAAGTGCCTTTTGTTTTTCTGTCCCCCCAGAAGAATCTGGTCGCAGTGAAGCTGGTGGCTACTCTATCCTGGACACAATGAGAGCAGGGTCATTGCCACTGTCTTTTTTCGTCCACTCATCCTCCCCTCAGGACCTCAAAATAGACTGTTGGGATAAGATGGAAACAAAGCTTCAAAGTTCATTAATTTGAAATAAGGCTTGTGCATCTTTCCTTCAACCATATCAGATACAACATTCTGGGGTTAATCCCCAAAAATCTTCCTCAAAAACTATTTTAAATATTGCTACTCCATTCGTTTTCTTTTCCAGTTGAAGATGATCTTCAAATATGGAAACTATTTAATGAAGATACCCTCCACTGAGCTTGATCAGCCAGCAGGCATTAATGGCAGAAAGTACACAGCTTAACCCATCGGTTGTGAAAGTTCCCCTTCTCAACATGCTAGGCAGATGCTGCTACTGACGCAATGCAATGGATGTAACAAGAAACCAAGAGAGGGGAAAACAAAAAAAGAGCCTAACATGTTTAACATGCAGCTGAGATACCCACTCTGCAGTCTGCAGATCACTGCCACAGCTGCAACACAGAATAAACTGAAACTAAGCCTCAGCTAATCAGCGATACTGCACACTTTCTTCTTGAGTACGGCCAAGAGAAAGTACTTGTTTCATTTATTATATGCAAAACCTAAAAATTAATTCTACTTTCCCAATGACCCTAAAGAAAACTATAACATGTTCCCAAGTCAGAGTCTAGACATAGCCTTCTGAACAAAGTCTGATGAACCACAAATGCCAATTTCATAGCAAATGCTAGCAGGCAGATCTGACATATAGAAATTCAGAACCTCCTATACTAACTAAATAAAACTTCACAGTAATGAACTACAGACAAAAAAAAATTGCTAAAAACCAATCTGTCTCACTTCCTACCTTTTATGAGTTCAAATACTTCATGCTTTGTTGAATAACGAACGAATACAAAGGCACTATGGTCAAGACAAGCAGGAAAGAGCCACATACACTTACACACGCACATTTAGGGAAGAACTATCATAGCTGTAGGATTTTATTTTGTCCAGTTTAATGACACATGAATTAGGAAGAAATATGAATTCACCACATAAGCGTCTCTTCTTTTTACACAATTGAGAACTAGTTTGCTGCTGCACATACTGAATGACGACTGAAAGACAATACTAGCCACATAAAATGAATAAAGCATGTGTGGGATACTGGAGAAAAACTAAGCTTCCTGAAAACTAATATGCTTAGACTAAAAGAGAATCTAACCTTTGCATTCAAATAGCATATCAAAGACCAAAAAATGAATCTATAAGCAGATAGAAAAGTAGGAAACTTTTGCACATAAAAATGTACTTTTTCAGTACCTTCTCATAACTACCCGATTTCTCAAACACAGACTCAAGAACAGTGTGCCATAAAAAGAAGTGCTGTTTGGGCACGGTGGCTCATGCCTGTAATCCCAGCACTTTGGGAGGCCGAGGTGGGCAGATCGCCTGAGGTTGGGAGTTTGAGACCAGCCTGACCAACATGGAGAAACCGTCTCTACTAAAAATACAAAATTAGCCGGACGTGGTGGCACATGCCTGTAATCCCAACGACTCGGGAGGCTGAGGCAGGAGAATCACTTGAACCCAGGAGGCGGAGGTTGCAGTGAGCTGAGATGGCGCCACTGCACTCCAGCCTGGACAACAAGAGTAAAACTCCGTCTCAAAAAAAAAAAAGAGCCGTGCTAAATATGACAAAAGCAAACTTCACTATGATAAAACGTTTTGCAAATTACAATACATAGGCTAGAGAAGAAAAATTGAACATGCTTAACCCATGATTTCAATTTCTAGAAATGTGCTATTAACTTCAGCGAGATCTTAAACAGAAAAAAACTCAGTTTTCTCTAAGTCTGCAAAAGAAATAGGGAATATGCCTTAAAAGTAAGGTGACCATATAACTATCCAAACTAGGGCACTTTTGAGACCATAAGGGGGCACTGTTAATGTCACAGCAACAAGTATAAATCAGGACTGCTTCCGATAAAGTAAGATATACAACTACTCTATTTAAAGGTGAGGAAATTTACAGATTCTGTTGTCGAGTTAAAATGTTTTTAGTTTCTAGGAATTACTGACATCAACTTGCTTGGCATCTCCTTCATGTTTTGAGGAAAATGATGTATTAAACTTGTAGAAGTGGCAAAATTAATGGGCCATACGGAGGAGGCTAAGCAACATCCCTCTGGCCCTCCAGTAAAAGAGGAGCTCTGAGTTTTTCATTCCATAGTTGCAGTTATTTGAGTTATTTGGACTCTCCTTCAAGATCTGATGGTTTCCTTGTAACTGACAGAAAAAAAGGCAGTTGGAGATCAAGGTAGCTGCAAATGGTTAAAAGATATTAAACCTATTAACTAACCCAGTTATCAACCAACTACACATCACTATACCCCCTCTAAAAAATACTTTATCTTCAATTTTTAACACACTAGAGTTTCAAGAACTGCTTAAGGAAAGTCACATATCCAAGTTCATAAACAGCACTCTCAGGCCATTTCTATACTACCAGTGAAGCACTACACTATTCCATGATCTTATTTTCCTCATTGAATTTTCTACTATAATTTTCCTCAATGAATTCTCAAGATAATAGTAATGCAATAATAAAGGCTAGAGCACTTACATTAAGTGCCACAAACTGTTGTTCTAAGCACATTGCAGATACATACACACACTCAATCCTCACAAGAAGCCTGAAAGCTGTGATCGGTGAAGAATGGAGGGTATGAGTTCTGGAGCCAGAAGGCCTGGATTCTAGTCCCAGCTTCACTAGCTGTAGTGTCCTTGGGGTAGGTTACCTCAACTATCTGTGCCTCAATGCTGTCATCTGTAAGGTGAAGATAACAATAACTAACTCATAGGGTAACTGTGAGTCTTAAGATGATATACGTAAAGCTGTTAGAACAGCTTGGCTCCTGAGTCTCAGTAATGATCACTATCTTCATATTACAGAAAAAGAAACTGAGGCAAATTAGTTAAACTACTTTTCCAGGGTCAGAAAGCTAGTAAGCAGCAAAGCCAAGATTCAGACCTATAGTCTGGGTCTGGAGTCCAGGCTCTTAATTGCTGTTACACTGCCTCTAAGAACATCTTACCCGTTGTTTCAAAACAACAATGGCAGGTTTCTCCATATTTCTGAAAAGAAATGTTTTAAGAACCATGCAATTGCCACAACCAAAGTACAAAGACATGAAGCACTCACTGCAACCCACATCTAAGCCACATTTAACCACATTTAACACAGCAGATCCCACCCTAAAATCTGGAGCTACTTCCAGCACCCAGCTGCTCTAGAGACAGGGAGTATGGTTTCATATCCAAAACTGCCCTAGACATTCCAAACCCTGGTAGATATTGGAGAAGAGCTCCACACCAGTGGGTCACGATGCCCTTCTGAAAACTCAGAACGTATCAGTGCTGGTAAGTACAGGAAGAAATCAGAAGGCAGTCTAGCCCCCTTCCTACACTGTTTCTCCTTCAACAGCAAATTCTAATGGAAGCAGGCTGTGCCTGCCCTTTACTTCATTTGTAATAGGATATTTTGTTCAGAAAGAATTCAAAGGCAATGAAAGATCACCTTACCTTTTTAAAAATTTTTCCATTTGGTTGTACTTCGTCTTCCTCATTTAAAACTTCACGTGTTCCCAAGAGTCTTTTGTTCTTAAACTTGTTTTTTGCATATGTAAAAACTTTATCTAGAGTATCACATCCAGGGTATAATACTGAAGCCAAACCATCCAAACTATTAACAGATCTGTATGCAGAATCAGGTTTTGAATTTACAGGCTTTGCTTTAATTTGGTTTGATTTTTCTTGTCTTGACTCAGAGAAAAAATAAAATGGAATGTATGTTAAAATAGTATAAAGTGATATTAGAAAATGTATAAAATATAAAAGAATAGGGTTGATGGTATGTTTTAGCTTCATGGTAGATGGTTTTGAAGACACGTGGTTATTCATAAGTACTCAAAAAGAATTAACAGACTTCAGCGAGAATCTAGAAGGAAGAAAAAGAAAGGCGTTAGTTCAAAATCATTTTTAAGTAATTTAAAGAAAAGTTACATCAGCAAATGAAGATTTTTTTTTTTCTATCAGACAGCAGCTACTATACTGGTCCCCTACAATGTCTTGATATTTCTAAGAGACTCATTTGTACAGTATCTATTAACAACGGAATTACAAGAAAAGTTTCCACATCATACTGTAGACAGATGGCCATTCTAACCAAAAAAGTATCCACAAACATTTCCCAGTACTTTTAGTCAGAAAGAGGGTTGGGGGAAGACCAAAAATTTACCCATTTCCTGTGCTTTAGCATCTCACTGCATTAGGGATGACAAGTACTTTACAAATACGACACATCCATCCTCTCACAGCCCCAGCAGCCACTGCCAAACAATCGCCGCATTCCATCCCTGTGAACCCCCTTCTCACTCAAGTCAGCAACAAGCAACTGGAGTTTGCAAACACAAAAAATTCATTTTCCACAATGGCTCTACAAATAATTTTCAAGTTAGGTTAAACTATGACGCAGGAAAGCAGTATACTTTGGTCATTCTGTACTTTGCATTCATCAGATTTATTGAAAATCCACTATGTTAGATATCGTTCTAAGCACTGCGAACGTAACAGTAAACAAAACGGCCTAAGTTCCTGCTCTCATGCAACCTACACGTTCACTGGGAGAGGTAGACAAGCAAATACATATGTATGCATGCATGTGTACATGCCAGGTGGTGATAAATGTTATGAGGAAAATGAACCCAGCTAAGGAAAACAGAAAGTGACTGGGGCAACGTTGGAGAGTGCTAGAGGTAAGTGACATCTGAACAGACTCGTAAGGAAGAGAGAGTGTACCCTGTGCCTATTTGGGAAAGAAAGAGCACTCCGGGCAGAGGGGACAGCCATTGTGTGGCAGGTGGGTAATAATACCTTTTTTTTTTTTTTTTTTTTAAAGACAAGATCTCACCCAGGATAGAGTACAGTACCAGATTATAGTTCACTGCAGCCTCAAACTCCTGGACTCAAGCGATTCTCTCTCCTCCGGGACTACAGGCATGTGTGACCACACTCAGCTAATTTTTCAAAATTTTTTTGTAGAGACAGGGTCTCATGATGCTGCCCCAGCTAGTCTCAAACTCCTCGTTTCAAGGAATTCTCCCACCTCAGCCTCCCAAAGTGCTGGGATTACAGGTGTGAGCCACCGCATCCGGCCATCATTCTTGAAGAAACAAAATTGAAGCAAACTAGTAACTAGTTACCCTACCCAGCTCCAAATCCAGGACTACAATTTCTTAACAAGTGATGGAAGCAGCCAGTGTTTTTCACCTCCTACCCCTAGCTCTGTGTTGCAGAAACTCTATTCCAGGCAAGTGTAGATAGATGAGAGAACTAAAGAATCCTTTCTCTTTCATCCAGTCCCCACTCTTAGGGCAGAAGCTCTACCCCAGGTGCAGCAGGCCAAGGACAGATCATCTATGCCTCACCTCTTGTAAGGCAGAGGTTCCATGCAGGCAAAGAAGTTCCAAACAGAGAAGACTGATGGGTACACTGATGGCCTAGTAGACCACTCACAGAACAGATGTAACTATAAGAAAATCAAGCTGCTGTCCCCAGCCCCAGCTCCAGAACAGTGGCACAAAGGTTCTGCACAGACTAGAGAAGCAAGCTGTAAGACCACAGAGCCCCTTAGCAACTTCTAAGACTGACTATATTTGAACAAACAATAGAGAAGTTCATGCCTAATGGCACTGTCAAAAACAACACAGACTTTGGGGGTCAGCAATTAAGATGAGGCTGCCCAATAATTTAGGAGGCCAAGGCGGGCGGAACACAAAGTCAGGAGATCAAGACCAGCCTGGCCAACATGGTGAAACCCCATCTCTACTAAAAATACAAAAATTAGCTGGGCGTGATGGTACATGCCTGTAGTCCCAGCTACTCGGGAGGCTGAGGCAGGAGAATCACTTGAACCCAGGAGGTGGAGACCGCAGTGAGGAGAGATCGCGCCACTGCACTCCAGCCTGGCAACAGAGCAAGACTCCATTTAAAAAAGAAAAAAAAAAAACGAGGTTGGTAGTTCTGTGACAGCACCAAGTGAAAGACTAACCAACCACTGTAGAAGTTTCACAAAGAGCCAGGGAAAGAGATACCTAAGAACCCTCCTTGTTGACATGACAAGCCTCAAAGACTGCCCTCAAACACAACCGTACACAAAGGGCATCTTAATTTAATTGGATCACAAGTGGGGAAATTTATGGGCAGAGCTTTGTCCAAAACAATAAAGCAATCAGTTAGCAATTAGTGAAGAGTAATTGCTGGGTGGTGATACCCATGAAAGCAGAAGCTTAACAAGGAGATCTGAGAGTTAAAGAAAGCCCTGATGAAAATCGGCTACCATCTCTCAAGAAGGGCAGTCCAGGGTGACTATGTGTGTGCCCAAATGTGCCCTCTTGAGGAGAAACATCAGAGGGTACACTGTACAGAATAAACAAACCTCAGTGTAATAGTTCAGCCACGTCAGTAAACAAATAAGGAAACAACACAACAAGCAGCAGCCCTGGAAGAGGGGAGGGAAAATCGGTATTCTGAGTTGCTACAAAATACCATCTAAAATGCCCAGTTTACACCACAAAATCATGAGGCAAACAGACAGGAAAGTATGACACACGGAAAGAAGGAAAAAGCAGGCAGCAGAAATTGTCCTTGAAGGCCCAGATATCAGACTTAGTAGACAAGACATCAAAGTAGCTATTATAAATATGTTCAAAGAACTAAAAGACTGAATTCTAGCACTCTGGGAAAAAAAAAAAGAACTAAAGGAAATCATGCATACTAAAACTCCAAATCGATTTTGCAAGTTAAGGAACGCCTCCAAACTTGCTCATGCACAGCTGGTGAGAACTCAGGACTCCAACTGAGCCCCAGGCTCTGTTCACCATTCCAGGCTGTTTTCTTTGACAATGTATTGTGTAGTAATCCAAAGACCGGACCGGTCGAGGGAATTTGGTTTTTGCCATAAAGGTCATGGGGAGACATTAAAGCTTTCTGTACAGGAAAATGGCAAAATGAAAACAAATGGTCTTGCTACACCCAGAACAGAGTTGCAAAGAATAAACATACCCTAATAACCCAGGAGAAAGATGTTATCCAACTAAGTTCTCTAAAATTTAATTTTGCATATTTGTTTTTGAATTAAAAATAATATCGTGGCCAGACATGGTGGCTCATGCCTGTAATCTCAGCACTTTGGGAGGCCAAGGCAGGCGGATTGCTTGAGCCCAGGAGTTCAAGACCAGCCTGGGCAACATAGTAAAACCTCATCTCTACAAAAAAGAGAAAAATTAGCAGGGTGTGGTGGTGCACACTTGTAGTCCCAGCTACTCGGGAGACTGAGGTGGGAGGATCACCTCAGCCTAGGGAGATCGAGGCTGCAATGAGCTGTGATCATGCCACTGCACTCCAGCTTGGGCAACAAAGCAAGACTCTGTCTGAAAAAAAATTTAAAAATAAAAAAATTAGCCAGATTCTGTGGCTCGTCGTGAGGCTGAGGCAGGACTGTTTGAGCCCTTACCACCCCTGAACAATCCTTTCCAAAATCTCAGCTGGGACCTAACAAGATGGCAGAAGCTAAAGACCATGTCACAGCTACCTGCCTTAACTGCTGCTGGCAGCAAAGGACTTACAGAGGTCTCCTCCCAAAAACAGCCACTTCGGAGCCCCCTTATTCCACTGTAGTTTCCCTGGGGACATAGGATCCTGGTGGCAACATCAAGAAAAATCTGACATCCTACTAAAGGCTGTGGGAGATGTTCCTATTATGAAAACAAAGAAGCAGGCAGTAGAGTGAACTTGAACCATCCAAAGACTCCTGGACTTCAACAAAAAAGTTCCTTAAACTTGCAACCTTAGTTGTTTATTTATGTGAGTCAGGCTTTTGCTCTTTCCTTGGACCAGGAATGTGGAACTTTTTATGAGTGTTTCAGCAGTGATGGTAAACTAGTTCTACATTACTGCAAATCTCAGGCATGGGAATGAACCACAGAAAAAAATAAGTTGCTACTTAAAATGAATTTTCACAGAGGAAACAGCTCTGAAAAGTTTTGATGCTTTGTAGCAAGAGACTTAACAGATATGACCTATTCAGTATATGTCCACTATGACCTATGTTTATGCCTAAGAAAACATCCACAGCATGAATGGACTCACAAAAACGTGATTTGTATTAATATACAAATCATCATAAAAGACTGACATCAGAGTATACCCACCATTCCTACACATTACTATTCTTATTGCTGCAGATCTGCCTCCACGGTTGAAACAGATACTAAGACTGTACAAACTTCATTACCAGTTCTCAAAATGACCAGAATTGTTTTAATGGTAAAAGTTTATTAAAGGGCTTCTTTTTTTAACCTATTCAGGGAACTTCAGTTTGTTTGGGATATGGGATGTTTACACTTATACCCACTGTGTTACGTTCTTGTAAAATAGTCATATTGACCTGCTCGCTGAATACCTTAAATAGTCCAGTAGAGGGCAGCCCTGCTGGCAAAAAAGGGTTTTACATCTTTACCACACAGTAATAGGGGAAAAGGCTGTTTTTGTTAATTTTTAGCTAATATCTACCTAGGGAGAGCAAGCATGCTGGGCAAATTGGAAGACTATTTTAGAGAATATACATAGTTTAAATTTATTTCATTGGAATACAGAAAAAAATTATAAATTCTGGACAAATGACTCATATAATAACTCTTTTCAATCCTATCATTTAATAATTCTTGAGTTCCAATCACATAACTATGGTGTTACTCTGTCATTTATTTATACAGTATCGAAAGTACTCGATAATCCCAGCAACATCTTTGAGTGTTTCACAAGGCATTTTCCAACTTGAAAGTAATCAGTAATTGAAAACAGGCCAGCATGGTGGCTCACAACTACAATCCCAGATCTCTGGGAGGCCAGGATAAATGGATCACTTGAGCTCAGAAGTTTGAGACCAGCCTGGGAAACATGACGAAGCCCTGTCTCTACAAAAACTACAAAAATTAGCCAGGTATGGTGGCACACACCTGCAGTACCAGCTACTCAAGAGGTTGAATGAAGTGGCAGGATGGCTTGACACCAGGAGGCGAAAAGTGCAGCAAGTCAAGATCATGCCACTGCCCTCTGGCCTGGGCAACAACAAAGCCAGACCTTCCCTCAAACAGAAAAAGAAAATCAACCTTCAATTTTACATGTATTTCATGCCATGACTAAAACAGTACCATCTTTACTGATGCTACTAGGCTGGTAATTTCCCAAGGTGTGATTTAACTTTTTTTTCTTCCTTCTGTGTTATATTTGTAATACCACATTGATAGAGGCTGGAAAAATACCTAGGCAGATAGTACCCGACCTGGTCCCTGGTGAAACCTCACCTTCAAGCCTAAAGCAACCTGAAGGTTAAAAGACGGGACTGCTGGTCCAGGGTGAAACCCATCACCCAAAGGCAGAAAGTCTGCCCCAGTCTGCCCACCGTTTCCTGACTGAGTCTTTCCGAATAATGCCCTGGGGTGGAGTCACCAGGAATTCGAGCCTTATGCAGAGGAGGAGTCTCAACTCTTCAGCTCCTATGTGGTGGCCCTGGTATTCAATTTGTGAGGCGGAAACCTGCTGCAGGACCCCTCTCTTTGCTGAGCTTTTCTTCTGCTTAATAAATTCCACCCTCCTCAGCCTTCAATGTGTCCACATGCCTTATTTTTTTTTTCTGGTCATGTGACAAGAACCTGGATTTAGCTGAACTAAGGAGCAAGAAACCTGCATCAATACGTTTTTAAAAGCATTACAATACATTGAATGGCATGTACAAACAAGATCTAAGGTAATGGTGTGAATGGTATCATTTTATTGAAGGATTTGAATTATATTTTAATCCCTTAAAGCCCAGAATGCAATTTATGGCTACAGGGATCTGCCATACATTAGCATTCGGGGACACTAAGTAACAACTAACTTTATAGTGATGAAACCACTGTCTAGTTCTGGTTTTCTACCCAAACCTGTGAATTTTTGAGTCCCCTTACACCAATGTCCTTAGGTAATTAATAGAGCTAATAGCACTAGAACAATACTGACAAGTTGAATTATGTAGCATCATCTTACAAGATTATAAATATTTACAATATGTTGGAAGCTGGAAAGTGTATCAAGTTAAATAAGTTGGATATGAAAAAATTATCTAATTTTGTCCACTTAGTTTACTTACGTGAATATATTTACACGTACGTATTTAACAAGTAGCAAAAATATGTTAAATTGGGGTATTGTGTTTACCACTGAGGTTTCAGATGATAGAATATTTGCTACCTCAACAATACTTGAGTTTGAGTTTTGTTTTGTTTTTTTTTTTTTTTTGGAGACAGAGTCTTGCTCTGTCACCCAGGCTGTAGTGCAGTGGTGCGACCTCGGCTCACCACAACCTTCGCCTCCGGGTTCAAGTGATTCTCCTGCCTCAGCCTCCTGAGTAGCTGAGACTACAGGCGTGTTCCACCACACTCAGCTAATTTTTGTATTTTTAGTAGACATGGGGTTTCACCATGTTGGCCAGGATGGTCTCGATCTCTTGACCTTGTGATCCACCTGCCTCGGCCTCCCAAAGTGCTGAGATTACAGGCGTGAGCCACCATGCCCGGCCTTTTCTTTTTGACCTAAATAACTAGTTCATTAAATCTAAGGTTAGCTTAAAAAATATCTCAGCTGTATAAAAGCTGGCTTTTAGACAGAAATAAGTAAGCTGATTTTAAAATTCACATGGATATTAAAAGCACCCAGAACAGCCAAACAATCTTGAAAAAGAACAACAAACTTGGATGACTTATATGTCTTAATTTTAAAATTTACTACAAAAGAACAGTAATTAAGACAGTGTGGTACTGGCAAGAGGACAGACAAATAGATCAACGGAGTCAATTTCAGAATCCAGAAATAAATCCTTACATTATGGACAACTGAATTTCAACAGGGTGGTGAGAAAATTTAATGGAGAAAGAACAGTCTTTTCAACAAATGGTACTGAAATAACCAAAAAGTAAAAGAATGAAGTTGTAACCCTTCCTTATACCACACAAAAAGTTAACTCAAATGGATTATACAACCTAAAGGTAAGTATTAATCATCAAGTGTAAATGGTGCTTCAGGAAGAGCACAGTAAAAGGTAGAGACTAGTTCTAGCATTTTCTGAGAAATCTCTTTGGATCAAATGGCAATTTTTTTGTGATCTTAAAAGGCTGAGGACACATGAGGATGGTGTAGGGGAGTGGGAGTAGGGATGGAGCTTTAGAAGTGATGGCACCGCACAGATTTGACCAAGTCCCAAAAAGTCTGTCTTTTGCTCAAGAAAAAAAAACAAACCAGAAGAGCAGGGTGGGGAGGAGACGAAGTTGAACTGTTGTGCCCTTTGAAAAGAACTTAGTTTGCATTCTAATGTACCCAAATGCCCGCTTAGAAAATAACTATATGTAAAAGACAATGCGAAGGCAGCAGAAACTAGAGGCAAACAAATTAGATAAAAAACAGTGAAAATACTTCTTTACCCTCCTCGATCAAAAGGTGAAGGTGGTGTGACACAGGACCAGCAGCTTCCTAGGGTGGCAAATGTTGCAGCTGTTCCCCCAGTCCTTCCCAACAATTAATTCTGTATCTGAACACAATACAGAATTAATTCATGAATTAGAGCTGTAACAATACAAAGAGAGAAAATGATCTTGGTGCCTTCCACCAAGACAGAAATACAAGAAGTAAAATAGGTGGTCAGTGGTTGGATGGTTGGCAGAAAGGAAATAAATACAGTCTTGAAAATACGGGTTTAAGATTCCTGTGAGTCATCCAAATATACATAAACTGTGAAACTTAAGAGAGGCCAGAGCTACAGGCACACACTTTGGAGCCATAAAGGGAAGAAGGATGAGAATGCCCCAAACAGAACACATAGGAAATCTACAAGATCAAGTTCAAGGATAGAAAACTTTGAAAAGAAACCAATCTACGGGGCCGAGAAGGGGAAAGTACCACTGAGGAAACCAATAAAGGAGAAACTGGAGAGGACAGTGCTGCAAAAGCCAAGGGAGGGGAGAGCCACAGAGCAAGTGTTTAAGGGCATCAATCGCAGCCTAGTGATACCAGCCACATTCAATTAAGCCATTTGATTTTTCTAAAATGTTCTAGATAAATTAAGTAAAGTAACAAATTTGGACAACTGCATCTTATTTGCTAGGTGGCTCTAAAAAATCTTGAGAACTAGTCATAGATACTTTATTTGCTACACCTTAAAATGAGCATAATTGTCAGAAGCGTTTGAACCACAGCAACTCCATCTTTGGTGAGGGATAGGAAAATGAGGCTGGGACTTGCTGGGCTGCATTCCCAGAAAACTAGGCATTCCAAGCCTCTGGGTGTTTACAGTTAAGGGAACAAATTAATAATGTTTAAAAAACAGACTCAGACTTGGGAGTGTCCAGATATCCCGATATCTGGAGAACAAAAGCATTCCTAATTTTGCTTTAAAGATAACATTGATTTTTGCAAAATACAGTAATTAAGGAAATTATTCATCACAAACCCTGTAGCAGAGCACATCTTCCCATGTATACCAGCATTGTACCTAGGGTGGGCGTGTTTCTCCTCTTACTTTCAGGAGTATCCTACTCTGTCTATGGAGTAGCTGTTCTTTCGCCACTTTATGTTCTTAATAAATTTGCTTCTACTTTGCACTATGGACTCACCCTGAATTCTGTCTTGCACAAGATCCGAGAACCTTCCCTTCGGGTCCAGATCAGGACTTCTGTCCTGTAACATTATCTTTCTCTTTTTATTTATTTATTTATTTTTATTCTTTTTTGAGACGAACTCTCGCTCTGTTGCCTGGCTGGAGAGCAGTGGTGTGATCTCCGCTCACTGCAAGCTCCCAGGTTCAGGCGATTCTCCTGCCTCAGCATCTTGAGTAGCTGGGACGACAGGCACCGGCCACCAAGTCCAGCTAATTTTTTGTATTTTTTAGTAGAGATGGGATTTCACCATGCTAGACAGAACATTATCTTTCAAAAGTAAAAGTAAACTTAAACAGCTAAATCTGTCAATCTTTTCTTTCACAGCTTCTAGGTTTCCAACCTAGTTTTAAAAGGTCTCACCTATCCAAAGGTTAAACTATTGGGTCTCCTGTATTTTTTCTAGTGTTTGCCTAATTTTTACATCTAGATCTTTAATTCAACAGAGTTTATTTTTCTATATTGTATGACAGTGAAAGCTAAATTCTTTCCTCTCAGATAAACTGCCTAAAGCATTTTTAAATAAACCACTCTTTTCTCAAATAAACAAAATGTCCTCTTCATTAATAATTTCTCATTCACACTTGGATGTGTTTCTAAACACCATTCTGTTCCTGCCATGTATTTGCCTACTGCTTTGCTAATATCCTTTTATACCAAATATAAATTTACAGCAATGTTTCTTTTTTTGTTTTGTTTTGTTTTTGGTTTTTTGAGACAGAGTCTCGCTCTTTCGCCCAGGCTGGAGAGCAGTGGCGTGATCTCGGCTCACTGCAAGCTCCGCCTCCCGGGTTCACGTCATTCTCCTGCCTCAGCCTCCCGCACGCCCGGCTAATTTTGTCTTTGTATTTTTAGTAGAGACGGGGTTTCACTGTGTTAGCCAGGATGGTCTCGATCTCCTGACCTTGTGATCCGCCCACCCCAGCCTCCCAAAGTGCAATGTTTCTTAAATGTGGCCCATGGACCAATCATATCAGAATTACCTTAGAGGTTATTCAAAACGAAGACTCCTCAGACATGCCTCCCTATCTTCCTTACTGTCCCAAGACCTAAAAATTGAAAACTCTTGTGGCAGATTCATTTTTAAATTGCAACCACGCGAGTTTTTTCTACACTAATGCTTGAGAACAAATGCTTTAAATATCTGTTAAGACCTTCACTACCCAAATTTTTCAAAATTCTCTTGTTGATTCTCATAGATTTATTCTCCTACAAAATCCAGAGGATTTAACATTTCTGTATGATGAAACACAACTTTAAAAGAATCAAAAGGAAAACAAGTATCCAGGAAAAAATGGTGACAAAATATACAAAGAGCTCCTATAAATTAAAATAAAAGGCAAGCAACACAAGGAAAATGGGCAGAGAGTATGAATAGGGAAGCCAAAAAAGAGGAAATAAAAGAGGAAGCCTGGAGGTTAAATACTGGATTTGACAATGTGAAGGTCTCCATTGACCTTAAACTTGAAAAGAGCTTAAGTGTTAAGGACCAAAGCTCAACTGAAGAGGGTTCAAAAGAAAGGGCAGAAAGAGAGTAAGTAGAAAGATCTCTAAAGAACAAAGCAATGGTAACAAGCCAGGACAAAAGAGATTCTTTTGTTTTAAACATAAATACTAGAGCTTGTCTGCAGACTGATGGCTACCATCCAGCAGAAGAAAGTATTATGCAGAAGAGAGTCACACCCTGGAGGAGGAGCGAGGGTGGGAGAAACAGGGACACAGATGTGCGGGGACAGGAGCTTGTAGAAGATTTTCTTCTGGGTGCTTCTATTTTCTCAGAGTAATAAGCAAAATCACTGGAGGGGAGGGAGGCAGAAAGGAAGATATTAAAAAATTAAGGAGGAAGTATAAAATAGTCATCTAGGAGAGTGGGAGAATGAATGGTCATGGAAAAGGAGTAGCAAAGGCAGGTTGGAGTATGAAATAATAAGACCACAGTATTAGAAGGATATTGAAATCACTAAGAATCACGACAGAGTAGTGTCAGGGTCACAGGAAGACATTTACAGATTTGGGGATGGGTAGTTAACTGTAACTAGTAGTAATATAGTCTGAAGATAAAACTTGGACACACACACACACACACACACACACACACACACTCTCCCGGGAGACAGGGCAGTATTGTTTCAGTGGCAAAAAAACAAAAATAGAAAATAATCTAAAGATTCATGAACCAAATAATGCCTGAAAAACATATATACCCATTGAACAGACTATTATGCGGCCATTAAAAATAAGCTACATGTACATGCATTGACTTAGAAGAACTTCTATGATACCTTGCCAACTGAGAAGAATGTACACACGGGCATGCCTGACTTCATGCCTGATTATAGAAAAAGATACAGGCAAGTCAAGGTTTTCAAGAAATTATCCCTAAATGTTTAAATGCAGGTCAAAGTCCATTAATCTTTCACCATGAAGAATTTAACAACTCCCAACTTCACTAAACTCTCAGAACTGCTAATTAAAATAACAAGATGAATTAAGTTTAACAGCATTAAAAGAAAATGACCTATTACTACTTACACAACAAAGATGAGCAAAAAAATCTTGAAATACAAAATTGTGTGATAAACAGCTAGGTTCAAACATCTGAAATGTGTTTTTAAAATGTTCTATGCAAATGGTCAGCTGCATTATATCAAAGAGTTATTTACATCTTATATTTTAAATAGCAATTGTTTTAAATCATAATGATCAAGTATAAGGAAGATCTCTTCTCTGTATGACCTCTATTATTTGAGAGGAAGAACACAGGTGACTTGGAAAGAGTGGAGGAAGAGGAGACCAGACAGGATTTTGTGTCATTCACATCTCGTGTTATGAAACAACTGTACATAAAGTAATAGAGCTTAACCACCACCCAGGAAATCACTTACAAATGATAAACTTCCCAAGGGTATGAAGTGGATGTTAAAATAAACTTTTATGTTAAAAACAGCTATTAAAGAATATTATTAATATCATAGTCAAATGCCCTGTAACAACTCCCAATTTTTCAAAAAAAAAAAAAAAAAAAATTGCTACAAATGCTCATATGAAAGCATCCTGACAGGAGTGGTGGCTCATGACTGCAGTCTCAGCTACAAAGGAGGCTGAGGTGGAAGGATCTCTTGAGCCCAGAGGTTGAGGCTGTGGTGTGCCGTGATCGCACCAAAGCACTCCAGTCTAAGCAACAGAACAAGACTTTGTGAAAAGACAAAGTCAGAAAGAAAGAAACCCTGTGAGAAAAAACAACCCTGTGAGGTGAGAAGGGGCAGGGGAGGGATGGGGAGGCGAGGGAAGGGAAGAAGAGGGAAAGGAGGCAGAAAGCGAGGGAAGGGGGAGGAGAGAAAAAAATAGAAGAGAGAAGGAAGAAAAAGAGAAAAGAGAGAAGGAAGAAAAGCTTCCATCAGAGATGACGTGTTTTCCTAAGAGAAAAACAGGAAAAAAGTAGGTTGCCATAGGGATCACTTTCAGACTAAGTATCAAATGGTTCTATCTGCTTAGATCTGGGGTTTTAAGAATCTCTTAGGCGCAGGAGAGATACAACATGGTACCTCAACCCAAAATTGGCAGACTTGTGAAATTAACCTCCACAAAACTCGTAGACTGAACAAAGAAAACGGGAGTCACCCTCAGAATCTAAGACATGTACAATGTCTACAGGAGGGAAGAACTCAATGATGGTATTACATTCGCACTCTACTAATAGAGCAAGCAGGTATTTTATGCTCCTCACGTCCACCACCATCATGAAAAGGAACCTGAAAACTCAACTTGCAGAGCAGGGGAAGAGCCCCAACACTTAGAAATGCTCCCACAAAGTCAAAGGCAGCAGAGGATGAGGACGGGGGAAGAGAGGACAGAAAAGGAGAAAATACTGCAGACGGGGCATCTTGATATGCTACAATTTAATTCTTGGTTAATCCTGCCCACCACTCAATCTGATTTCCTCCTCTGTATTTTTCTTTCAGCCTACCACACTCGGGCATCAATACTATACAACTGTTCATATCTGCAAATAACACTAATAATAACACGGCTTAGCATTTTATCTCTAATGAAGTGTAAATGAGCGGCTTGCACAATGCTGGGTATTAAGGAATTCGTATTTGCTAGTATGAAATGTGGCTGCAATTTTTCACCAAGCTAGCAATAAATGGGAAACAATTCTGAGTGCAGGCAAACAAGGACAGTGAAGGGAACTTTTTATATTATCTCATTTAATTCTCACAAACGCCAATTTCAAACAGATTGTGCCCAAAGGCACTTACAACTAGCAGGTAAGGTAGGATTTTTAACCTACATGTCTCCCAAGGCATGTCCAAACTTTTTAATGCCCCCACACTCTCTTAATAAACTCTATGATTAATATCTTACTGTTGGGGAGAAAAAAGTGTCCTTTAGTACACTACTTCTGAGATTCTCCTTTCCACAAAAGTTAGGTGACAGTCATACACATTCTACAGAGACTGAAAGAGTCCCAGAAGAATGACGCAAATCATGTATTATGAAATAGGAAACTAGGGTCAAGAAGGGCAGAAAGAACTATTTCCTACTCAGAATTAGTCTCTCAGAGTTGTAATGGAAAGTGCAACCAGGGACTATTATTTACTATCAGGAAAGAGTTTCTTTTTAGAGGGGCACCCTGGTTCTCACAAACATGTTTGCTTCTCAGGCATCCAAAGCTAAAAGCATAATAAAAATACATACCTAGTTCAACAGAATGGTTTTAAAACATTTACTTACTATATATCCTGCTGCCTCCCTCCCCAAAAAAGCAGACCTAAAAGTAGGAAAGTTGTTTTAAATTCTTACAAATATCAACAACACACAGACTAAGTTACTATGTGTAATACAGTGGTTCTTACTGTATTTAGTAAAGACAAAGAATTTTTCCTCTCCAAATCCTCAAATACTAACACAATCTTTCAACAACTTCAAAGATTTCAACTATGACCACACTGTTGCAATGCATGACATCGAAATGACTACAAGACTGAAATCGAGATCATTAATCCATGCAAGAACTTCCTTAACACAAAAATAAAATTGTTAAAAAGACTCTGGACAGGAAATCAATTAAAAACATTATTAGAAGATTCAGTCATATTACTATCTGATTAGATAAAGTTCCACTTTACAACTAGGAAGTTTTATGGGGAAATAATAATTTGGTATCTTATTTTTAAGAAAACTATTAAGCCTGTATTTATTTTAACCTCAGAAAATGAAACGTTGGCATTAAAGATATATATTGGAAAGAAGGGAGGGAGGAACATTTATTATAGCAAGTCTTTCCCATGAATATATCTAAATTAAAAAGCAGTTTAACAAAGCCAACTTTTTAAGTTTCAGCTATCCAGTGTAATTTTAAAATTGTTTCAGTCCTATTAGTATGATAGCGGAAATAACAGTAGGACACTTGAGTACTCTCCTTGAACTACAAATACAGTCCCCTCGATTTCCCCAAAACTGATCAAGACCCATTATTTCTTTAAAAAACAGTTTTTATCCCCTCTTCTAGATAAAAATAAATAGGAAACAGAAATCAGGCAAGGGAATATACATCTTTTTCAGTTAGATACACAACACGGATTTTAAATACATATACACACATGCATACGTGCATAAACACATACACTAGACTAGACTGAGCTCTGCTGCCAATTACTAAGAGCTCATGAGCAGGTCACTAAATCTTAATTTGCTCACATTAATATTGATGCAGTTCAACTAGATCAATTTTAAGACTATATTCTACTGATGCCTAGGGTTCCCAAAATTGATTAAGACAATACTGAACAGGATTCTTTATTCTTTTAGTCCAATCATTTCCTACAAAATGATTAATGAGAAAGCCAGCTATACAAATATTTCAGGAGAACATGAACTATTAGGTTACTTAATGACATCAACCTGGCTCATCAATATTTGAGGATCTTCATAATTCCAACTCAATCCAGCTACGTACCACATTTGGCATTACATGAACCTGTACCAAGTAGAGTGAACAGACAGACTAATTTTTAAGTGACAGTTATGTGTGTTGAAGTAACAAATTCACTTTTAAATATACCTCTTTTCGGCCAGGCACAATGGCTCATGCCTGTAATCCCAACATTTTGGGAGGCTGAAGTGGGCAGATCACTTGAGGCCAGGAGTTCAAGGCCAGCCTTGCCAACATGGAGAAACCCCTCTCTACTAAAAAATATAAAAATTAGCCAGGTGTGGTGGTGCGCACCTGTAATCCCAGCTACTTGGGAGGCTGAAGCACGAGAATCACCAGAGCCTGGGAGATAGAGGTTGCAGTGAGCCAAGACAAGGCCACTGCACCCCAGTCTGGGCAACAGACCAAGATTCTGTCTCAAAAATCAATAAACAAACAAACAAACAAACTTCTTTTTCCCCCAGTATGAAATAAAAAATAAAATTAAAGAAAATCCAAAGGCCAGAGGAAAAATGCAACATTTCCAAACATACAAAAAAAAAAGTTAGAGAAAGTAAATATAATGAACAAAGTATGCGTATTTGAGAGAAGATAGCTCCTCTGGTTATGTTTAACCTTTGAGAATGTAAAAGAACTAAAGTTTCTGAAGATTTTCAAGATGATTTTAAAATGCTTATTCCATTTATAAGAGCTTCAATAGCTTAAGACAATTTTGCAAGCTAAGTCTACCCAGAATATATTTTATTTAATTTTAATGATTTGTATATCATTCAGTAAGATTACTTAAATGTTTCCTTTTCTCTTCCTCCATTCCCCTTCCTACCCCCAAAAGCCCAGTTTCTTATCCGTAGTTTGCATGGAGCAGCTAAAAAAACAAAGTTAAGAAAAGGCAAATAACATATAATTAGAACTTACAAGTATGTTGTGGAAATATACAGAATTACCTGCATCACAATTAACATATTGCCTTCATTTGTACCATGTAAAGATTAAATAGCTAAAAACGAGGTTTAAACATCCAATTACTTCCTTTAGTCAATAGCCTTGTGTTGTATTCAAATATTACTCACTTTTTTATCTTTAAATTCTTTACAACATATTTTCTTCTTCCTACAAATTCCCAATTAGTTTACCACTAAAAAAAGCTTTTCCTGTTTCAAAACCAAAGCTACTAAGATCACTAGTTGTCTTCCCTCTCGTCACCTCCATTCTCTGCTGTGTCATTCCCTGGCCTCTGCAGCTTTTCTGCAAGTGCTCAAAAACCAGATTACATTTAAAAAAACAGAAGAGACAGAAAAAAGGATCACCTTAAGTAGCTATGAGAAATACCTGGCCCAACTCTTAAAAAACATTTTCCACTGAAACCAAGGGAGGAGCAAACTTGCTGCTGTCTCCGTCTCCTTCCATACTTCTCACTAGGTCGCTTTCACATACAAATTCACATTTGCTTCCCTACATTTTTTAAGAAGTTTAAAATGTTTCAATCCAACAATCGCACAAAGGACATGTACAAATGTGAATTAACTTCCATTTTTACATTATCTCTTAAATCATGGGACTTCTGAAGATAAGCAATTTCCAAATGTGAAAAGGTTGAGTTCTAAGTTTTGGGATTCAAGACACTGGGTTTCCCAAGTAGTTCATGACATTCCCTTTACTTCATCGTACAGTTAACCTAAATAACATGACAATGAGTCTTACTTCTCTTTTTAGGCAAAATTATGACAAAGTTATCTTTGTCACTGTACCATAGTACTTCTTCCCTATGCACTGCCCGCCCACATCAGTTTCTGACGTCCTTTTCCCTCCTCAAATATCCTAAGTACCCTACTGAGCACACGTAAACGCACTGAAGCTCCAAAACCACTTCTTCACCTACCCAAACCTAGCTGATCCTCAACAGTAATTAGTCATTTCTATAAATGTCTTCCTATTTAAAATCTATCACTTAATATGCCATAATTATCTTTGCAATTTCAATTTTATTGTAAATCTACTAAACTCTCTTGATGCATTCTTAGTTAAGAATTCAAAGTTTGGAGTTCCCATAACCCATTAACTACTAAAAGAAATTTGTAGAGGAGTACTGTGTTACAATGGGTTTACTTAGTCACTTCAAAAGCACTCTTAATTTGATCACGTATATCCCTCAGAGACATAGGCACAGACATGTCTAAAACAAAGTGAGGAGTACTGTGAAAGTGGACAGAGTATATTGCTTTTTCCATCACATCTATTTCATTGAAAGATGACAATCTTGGATATGCAAACAAAGTGTCTGGAAAGATACACTCCATGAAAATAAGGGATAATCCCTAGCAAAAGAACCGGGGGGAACAGAGGAGTTTCCTGTTTACTTAGATGCTCCTACATTGCTTACAGTTTTTAATAATAAACATATTACTTGTGTGATTTCCTTTTAAAATCAGTTAAAAATGTCAAGATTAATACATTCAACTGATGTGAAAAAAGACTTTGAAATGAGATCCTGAAAACGAAGATGTCAACTATCATGATTCTAATGGATAAAATGCTTACTGCCTTTACGTCATCAAAGCACTTTACCAACAGAGACTATTTCCTATAGCAGTCCTACTCAATTTTATTTTCATTTCACAGAATGCTAAAAACCTTCAGGTCATTTGATCCTTAAATTTTTGCCCTAAAATTTCATAAACTCTAATTCACTTCAGATGACACAGAAAGAAATAAAATTGTGCTATATTTCTTATGCCCCATGACAACTGCAATAACCATGCAGAACCTTCTATAGGTTGACAAAAAGCCCTTGAAACTACAATCTCTACTAAAATGTAGTTACAAATTTACAGTAACATTAATACAAATTTTAAATGACCATCACATATTAAAATGGTAATAAGTCTAATTCATGCTAAACTATCCAAAATAAAGAGGCTACTGAGTTCAAATCCCTTGCAGACACTTAGTGAAATTCAAGTTAAGGAAAGGAAGCTAGATGGTATTGCGCAATGACATGGTTTAATGTCCCAATTGATTTATATGGAATTAAAGTAAGTATAAAACTATTTTCTATAACTGTCATAGTTCTACAATCATAAAATGAGAATTACAATTTTTTGGTCAGTTTAACCATAATTCGTTTTAACCTAATATATTTTATAACAAAAGAAATCTATTGTAATAAAAAATTAAATATTTTACCAGTTGACAATGGTAGGAGGTACTAGGTGCTTTAAAGATACGCGCCCTTGTGTCAAAACCTGTCAAAACAAACATAAAGACGACAATCATTACTACTCATAATCCAGTTAATCAGAGCCGAATGCCAACTTTTTCCTGGAGGTATTTTACTTCTAAACCTCACATGAAAAGTTTCTGGTAAGTTTTTCTGGAAACACCAATCTATCACACTATCTAACAATATTTTTATCATGTAACCTTTCTTCAAAAACATATAGTACACATACTACACACCAGTAAGAATGCCCAAAACCCAAAACACTAACACCACCAAATGCTTGCAAGGATGTGGAGAAACTCTCATTCATTGCGGTGGGAATGCAAAATGGTACAGCCACTATGGAAGTTTGACAGTGTCATATAAAACTAAACATACCCCATATATATGATCCAGCAACCACAGTGCTTGGTATTTACCCAAGAGTTGAAAACATGTCTACAAAAACACCTGCACATGAATGCCCATAGCAGCTTGATTCATAATTGCCAAAAGTTGGAAGCAATCAACATATCCTTCAATAAAGTCATGGTTAAATTGTGGTACATCCAGACAATGGAAAATGAGTCAGTGTTAAAAAGAAATGAGCCATCAAGACATGACAAGATGTGAAGGAAATTTAAATGCATATTACAAAGTGAAAGAAGACAATCTGAAAATGCTATGTACTGTACGATTCCAACTATATGACATTCTGGAAAAGAAAAAGCTATGGAGATGGTAAAAGGATCCATGGTTGTCAGAGGTTAGGGCACAGAGGCGGATGAATAGGCAGAGCACAAAAGGACTTTTAGGGCAGTAAAACTATTCTGTATGTACTATAACGATAGATACATGTCATCATGTTTTGTTAAAACCTACGGAGGGTACAATACTAAGAGGGATCCTAATGTAAACTATGGACTTTGGGTGGTAATGATGTGTCAATGTAGGTTCATCAGTTATAACCAATATAGCACTCTCGGGAGGTAGGGGGATGCTGATAAAGAGGGAGGCTATGCCTGTGTAGGGGAAGGGGCATATGAAAAATCTCTGCACCTTCCTCTCAATTTTGCTGTACACCTAAAACTGCTCTAAAAAATAAAATCTATTATAAAAAATAAGGTATTTCCAAAACTCAAAAAGTATACTATGAAGACTGTGTTCATTTACCCATGATGATGATATATAGTAAGTATTAAGATGTACACGTGGTGATATTAATACATTGCTTACAAAAAACACTTTTAAATCTTATTTCAATGATTTTCTCTACCACCTGTGAAGCAAATAGGTTAGCAGTCATTACACAGTTATTTTTAAGAATATATTAACAAGTAGAGCTAAAAGTAGGTTAGCAGTCATTATACAGTTATTTTTAAGAATATATTAACAAGTAGAGCTAAAAGCTAAGGTTTTTTGAATCACTTAATTCAACATACATACCACTGCTTCATTAACTTTTAATTCATTATTAATTTTTGTAAAAACGGACAGACCTTGCAGCCATAAAAAAGAATGAGTTCATGTCCTTCGCAGGGACATGGATGAAGCTGGAAGCCACCATTCTCAGCAAACTAACACAGGAACAGAAAAGAAACACTACATGTTCTCTCACTCATAAGTGGGAGCTGAAGAATGAGAACACATGGATATAGGGAGGGGAACCTCATACACCGGGGCCTGGAGGTGAGTGGGGTAAGGGGAGGGAGAGCATTAGGACAAATACCTAATGCATGTGGGACTTAAAACTCAGATGATGGGTTGAAAGGTGCAGCAAACCAACATGCCACATGTATACCTATGTATACATGTAAACTTGCACGTTCTGCACATGTATCCCAGAACTTAAAGTAAAATAATAAATACATAAATAAATTTAAAAAAAAAAAAGTCAGGCGTGGTGGCTCATGCCTGTAATCCCAGCACTTTGGGAGGCTGAGGCGGGTGGATCACCTGAGGTCAGGAGTTCGAGACCGGCCTGACCAATATGGTGAAACCCTGTCTCCACTAAAATTACAAAAATTAGCCAGGCGTGGTGGCGTGCACCTGTAGTCCCAGCTACTCAGGAGGCTGAGGCAGGAGAATCGCTTGAACCCAGGAGGCAGAGGCTGCAGTGAGCCGAGATCATGCAACTGCACTCCAGCCTGGGTGACAAAGTGAGACTCTTGTCTCAAAAAAAAAAAAAGACAGACCTTAAACTCAGCTACTACTGGGTTCAAAATCCCTGCTGTTTCGTATTAGCTATGACTCCAGACAAGGTCATGCATCTATTCATCCAGGGGGGAAATAACTTAAAAATCTTCTTGTTATTAATAATTTCTTGTGCCAGTTTTCTCATATGTAAATGAGAATGGTGCTATCTATAAATAATTCATATCCATATTTGTAGAATTTCTATAAATAAAAAAGAGCAACAGGAGAAAGCAGGCTATGTATATAAACAGAAAATTCCACATTGTTTATTACCTATTAAAAATGGTCAACCTCATTAATTATCAAGGAAATACAAATTAAAACAGCATCATTTCCTCTATTAAATTTTTTTAATGAAAAAAAAATTCACAAGTGTTGGCAAGAATATGGCAAACAAGATACATCCTGACACTCTTAGGGAAGTACAGCCAGTTAAGAGAGCAATTTGGCAGCATCTAGCAAAAGCTGAAAATGTGGACTCCTATGACCCAGCAATCCCTTTTGAGAAACATGCCCTGGAGAAACTTACGTGCCATGCTTACTTTACACTGCTTTGTTTATTAAATGGCCCAAGGTCACAGGTCCTACTAGGTATGTAATTGGCCCTCAATAAATGTTAAAAACTCTTCAACAAATATTTATTAAATGCCTTACTCAGCTCCAGACTTGACACTTTGCATTCTAAGAATGACACCATAGTACTGAAAAAAAAGAATTCCTAGTCAGTGGTGGAGCCTGACAAATCACTGTAACACGGCAAAAACTATGAGAAGTGCATCAGCTGCATTAGGAAAACTGGCGATTGCAGCCTTTTGTCTAGGGTGGAGAAGGTCAAGGAAATCACTATAAACTGAGTTGATGCATGTATTTTTGTTCAAGCAGACAATAACTGCAGGCAGTAATAACAATTATTTATATAAGAAAATAGAAATTTCGGCTGGGTGTGGTGGCTCAAACCTGTAATCCTAGCACTTTGGGAGGCCGAGACGGGCGGATCACGAGGTCAGGAGATCGAGACCATCCTGGTGAAACCCCGTCTCTACTAAAAAATACGAAAAACTAGCCGGGCGAGGTGGCGGGCGCCTGTAGTCCCAGCTACTCGGGAGGCTGAGGCAGGAGAATGGCGTAAACCCAGGAGGTGGAGCTTGCAGTGAGCTGAGATCCGGCCACTGCACTCCAGCCTGGGCGACAGAGCAAGACTCCGTCTCAAAAAAAAAAAAAAAAAAGAAAAAGAAAATAGAAATTTCAGAAGACTCTTTAAGTAGTTGTGGTAAGCTGAATAAAAGGACCTCAAGGGTATCAGGCCCTAATCCCTAGAATCTGCAAATGTTACCTTATTTGGAAAAAGACCCTAGATTACCCAGTGGTCCCTAAATGCCCTCACAAATGTCCTCATAAATAGTGGCAGAAGGAGATTCGACACACATGACGGAGATGGTGACATGAAGATGGAGCAGAGAGATTGGAAGATGCTGGCCTGAAAGATTGGACTGATAATAGGGAATGCCAGCAGCCACTAGAAGCTGAAAGAGGCAAGGAACACGTTCTTCCCTGGGGCCTTCAAAGCTCCGCTGATACTTCTATTTCAACCCAGTAACACTGATTTGAACTTCTGGTCTCTATTAACGTTAACAGAATAAATTTCTGTTGTTTTAAGCCACCCAGTCTGTGGTGATTTGTTGCAGTGGCCCTAGAAAACAAATGCCTCACTGCCACTGTGCATGTTTGCTGCCCTAACTGGTTGAAACATTATCGAGATCTCTTAAAAGTCTTCTAACTTTTATTAGCAGGGGGATGACATACTCGGATTAGCAGAGGGATGACATACTCGGATCTCTGTTTCATAATATTAAACCTGGTGCCAATGTTGAGAATTTATTTGTGGAAAAAGAAACTAGAAACAGGAAAAGCATTTAAAAATTCAAAATCCAGACAGAAGATAAAGTTCTTAATCATCAGGTATTTGTGAAAAACCATCACTATCAAAGAAAGAGACAAACAGCAAAGAAAAGGTGCCTCAGTGGAAACAGACAATGTAGGAAATGTGGGAAATTTTTAAATATGTCTATGTAATATTCTCAAAGGCATAAGAGAGGCTATTGCCATCTATGAAACAAGAATGGGATGCTACATATAAACACAAGGAATAAAAATAAGAAAAAGCTCTTTGAAATTAGTAGCAGCTGAAATTAAGGAGTCAACACAAGTGTCAGAAAATGAGGTGGAGACTCTTTTCCAGATAAAGAAGAGCAGAAGCAAATGGGGTAGAATATAGAAAATTTGATTCTCATTTTAAAAAACAAAGTGTTAAATTAATCCAAAAGATTCAGGTCCCATTACAAGGAGTTCCAGAAATAAAAAGAAAAAGCAAATGAAGAGGCTGAAATTCCTAAAACATTTTGCAAGCAGAAATTCCTGAAGCATTCTGCAATATAATATCCCAGAGCTGATAAATACTAGTCTTCGGTTTGAGAGGACTGGGCAGATCAATGAGGGAAAAGATAACTGACTTCTAGACACAGCCATGTAAATTACCAAAGCACAGAGTATAAGAATATCCTCAAATCTTCCAAAAAAAAAAACAGAAAGTCTGGCCGGGCGTGGTGGCTCACGCCTGTAATCCCAGCACTTCGGGAGGCCGAGGCAGTGGATTACCTGAGACTAGCCTGATCAATAAGGAGAAACCCGTCTCTACTAAAAATACAAAATTAGCCGGGCATAGTGGTGCATGCCTGTAATCCCAGCTACTAGGGAGGCTGACTGACACAGGAGAATCACTTGAACCCGGGAGCGGGAGGCTGTGGTGAGCCAAGATCGCGCCATTGTACTCCAGCCTGGGCAACAAGAGCAAAACTCTGTCGCAAGAAAAACAACAGCAGCAGCAACAAAATTTAAAAAAAAAAAAAAAAAAGCAAGCCACCTACAAATAAGGTGATTCTATAACTGATCAACAAACAAGAATACATAACAGAATAAAAGGAGGTACTATTAAAAAGTGTGATTTGGGCTGGGTGCGGTGGCTCACGTCTGTAATCCCAGCACTTTGGAAGGCCAAGGCGGGCAGATCACAATATCAGGAGATCGAGCCCATCCTGGCTAACACAGTGAAACCCCATCGCTACTAAAAATACCAAAAATTAGCTGGGTGTGGTGGCACCTGCCTGTAATCCCAGCTACTCAGGAGGCTGAGGCAGGGGAATTGCTTGAAGTCAGGAGGCGGAGGTTGCAGTGAACCAAGATCATGACACTGCACTCCAGTCTGGGCAACAGAGCAAGACTCTGTCTCAAAAAAAAAAAAAAAGGTGTGATCTAGGGGTATTCCAGACAAATCAGGATATATGGTCACCCTTCCTGTAAGGCAGGAGTTCTCAACCCCCGGGCCACAGACCTGACAGGAGGTAAGCAACAGCAGGTGGACAAGTATTACCGCCAGAGCTCTGCCTCCTGTCAGAACAGCAGCCGCATCAGATTCTCACAGGAGCAGGGACTGCGCATGCAAGGGTGCTAGGTTGTCCGCTCCTTATGAGAATCTAATGCCTGATGATCTGAGGTGGAGCAGTTTCATCCCAAAACTATCCCCCACCCCTATGCCTCCTCGACCCCCGTCCGTGGAAAAACTGTCTTTCACGAAACTGGATCCCTGGTGCCAAAACGCTTGGAGACCGCTGTTATAAAGGAGTAAGAATCATACTGGCACCAGATGTCTCAGAAACACAGGAAGGTAGGCAACTATGAACAAGGCCTTAAAAGTTTTAAGGGAAGGTTTTAACTTAGAATTCTACTCTTAGCTAATTTCCCAATCAATTGCAAGTACAATAAAGAAATTTTCAGACTTGCAAGGACTTATAAAATTTATATTCCACAAATACACTTTACTAAGAAATTACTTGAAAAAGTCCTCAACCATGTGCATATATTCCTTTAAGTTTTAAAACAATTTTTTTAGGCCAGAATGATCTGAAGTTTTGTTACCTAGTTTACAAGAGCTAATATAATGCCGATTCCAAAACCTGACATATCACATAGGACAATCTCTCTAATGAATATGAGGAAAAAATCCTTAAATGTCAGCACATCTAATCCAGCTGAGTTAAAATAATGATATACCATAACCAAGCATGGTTTGTTTACTGTGAGTGCAAAGATGCTTCACCATGAGAATTCTTCATTACTACCATTCTCTATACTTAACAGGCTAAGTAGGAGGGGAAAGGTGTGAGCAACACCTTATACTTTCTTAAGTATTTAAGAAAAGTGAGGCCAGGCGCAATGGCTCACACCTATAATCCCAGCACTTTGGACAGGTGGACCACCTAAGGTCAGGAGTTCGTGATCAGCCTGGCCAACATGATGAAACCCCATCTCTACTAAAAATACGAAATTAGCTGGGTATGGTGGCGTATGCCTGTAATCCCAGCTACTTGGGAGGATGAAGCAGGAGCATTGCTTGAACCCGGGAAGTGGAGGTTGCAGTAAACCGAGATCACACCATTGCACTCCAGCCTGGGCGACAAGAGTGAAACTCCATCTCAGGGGTGGGGCGGGGAGTGAATATCAATTATTAACTTTTAAAGGAACATCTTACTCAGAAACAAAATTGCTTAAACTTCAACAGTATATTTATTAGAAATCAACATTAAACATTATACTGAAAAGCAACTTCCATCCAAGTAAGGGACAACAAGGCCAAATACGATCATAATTATTGTACATCAAGAAGGCTCTAACTCTATGCTGTCCAACGTCGTAACCACAAGTGCCACTGCGCACTCGGTGGCTAGTCCAAACTGAGATATGATCTAAGTGTAAAATACACATGAGATTCCAAAGACCTAGTAGTAAAAAAAGAATGTAAAACAGTTAACTAATAAATTTTATACTGAATATATACACTGAAATAAGATTTTGGATATATTACATTAAATAAAATGTATTAAAATCAATTGCCTACTAGAAATGTAAAACTACATATATGGCTTATATTTATGGCTCTCAATGCATGCCTTCTGAACAGCACTGCACTTTAGCCAATGCAATGAAAAAACAAATCAACAGTTACGAATACTGAAAAAGATAGAGTCATTATTGTGTGCAGATAAGTGCCTGTCTGACAAGAAAATCTGCAGGAATCATTTGAAAAATATCCAACCAGATGCAGAATTGACAAAGATAATTGGATACCAAATAATAAAAACTGACAGTTTTTTAATATACTATTAATCACCAGTTAGAAACTGAAATGGAAATATAGTCACAATAGCAAAAGCAAGTTTGAAATACTTCACGTAATATAGCATTCATATTTACATATGGGTGTCTGTGTGTGTAAAATGCTACTGACAGACACACACAAAAAAAACCCTGAATATATGAAAAGACAGACTTGTTCCTGGGCAGAAAGGATAAATGTAATTCTGCCAAAATTAACCCACAAACCAAATGCAATCCCATTTAAAATCCTACTAGGATTTTTCTTACATGTTTGTTTTGTATGCTTATGTGACAATTAATTCTAATATTTATCTGGAAGAAAAAACTTTGAGAAACAGCATATTTAACGCACATTTGCCCTATTCTGTATCAAAACACTAATTGTTTTAATACAGAATTTTAAAACCAGAAATAGTCATGGGACTTACATATATGGCAACAGTGACACTGCAGTTGCACAGCATCAAAGAAAAATTTTAACCGAGGTAGTAGCTGAATTAAATCCTGGAAAGATGAGAAGCAGATCCCTGAAGCAAACAACCAGCCTAGTAATACCTCTCTTCCATAGCTCCCATATTCCATAAATAGAAAAAAAAAAAAAAAGGTTTATTATTGGTCTTTATTCTGATTCTGAAACAGTCTCCAGTGATGTCAACCCACAGTCCACATTGCCTGGCCTACGACTGTTGGGGAGGGAAGCACTGGCTCTGTCTCACATATGTGATGCTGTTCTGTCCCCATCTCCAACCCCACAGACTATGGCAAATGTGGCCATCCACAGGTATCCAGCAGACCTGTGACCAGTGAAGCCTGCATCAAAAACACGGATGTGTTGGTCCAATCATACTCTTCTGTTCAAAACTTGGAATGGGGTATGGAATTGGAGAGAGACAGAAGCAGCTAAGAAGACTGTCAAAATAAACTCATCTTTCAAGATTCAGGATAAGTATAATTACCCACAGACAAAGCCGAATCAATCTCTCCAGACTGATTCCTCTTTCACTCCTGCCTAACAGGGAGGCATGAATGAGCAGAGCGAGTAATCACAAGTAGCCTGAGATCGCTGGAACACGTGAAATATATGGGGGGAGTTAGCAATGAAAATGTTGTAGATAGGATGAGATCGGTTTTCAAGTAAAGCATTTAACCAATTTTTTTTTAATTTTTTTTATTTTTTTGAGACAGAGTCTCACTCTGTCCTCCAGGCTGGAGTACAGTGGCACCATCTCGGCTCACTGCTATCTCCACCTCCTGGGTTCCAGCGATTCTCCTGCCTCAGCCTCCTGAGTAGCTGGGATTACAAGCGCCCGCCACCACGCCCGGCTAATTTTGGTATTTTTTGTGGAGACGGGGTTTCACCGTGTTGAACAGGATGGTCTCAAACTCCTGACCTCAGGTGATCCACCCGCTTTGGCCTCCCAAAGTGCTGAGATTACAGGTGTGAGTCACCGTGCCCAGCGCTAAATGTGTTTTTTTTTTTTAAGAATGATTACTTGGGGTCAACACAGAAAATAAACCAAAAGGGATTCCAAGTATGTGGTTATTACCACAGCCCGAGTGATGAAGTGCAGAATTTAAGGCAGTAGACACAGAAGAAACAGGACCAACTGCAGAGGCTTCTCTGAGGTAAAATTAGTAGGACCTGTCAGGTACGATGTATAGAGTAAGAGCTCTGAAAATTAAAGTCTACATTTTCAGAATGAAAGAATGGTGGCGTGTAATGAGGAGTACAAGAAGAACAGACACAAATATGAGCACATGAATATAGGACTGGATGTTAAGTTTGTGGGAAAGACCAGAAGAGAGATTCAGTATATTGTTAGAAATACAGGGCTGGGGCTCCAAACAGCTGAAGATGCAGACGTCACAGTCATCACTGATTCTATTCATAGAACACAGAATTCCTCAGAAACAGTATGTTCAGTTGTAGAATACAGGATTAAGGGCAGATGCCAGAAGAACCAACAAGAAAGGTAAAGGAACAGGAACCAGTGCCCTGGAAGCCAAAGACAAACACAAAGGTTGATGAGGGTGTTGTCAGGAGTGTCAACAAGGCAGGGAAGGCGACAAGCAGCAATGACATTAAAGTACAGCAAGCGGATGGCCTGGCCTGAAACAATCCATCACTTTCCTGCCTTCATAATCACATAAATTTTTAAAAATTACATTAGCATATATTACTCAACCAGTTAGTTATTCAAGTACATATTCATCAACAGAAAGTCTATTCTTCAGGAATTCCTGAGCTTCCATTAATAAGTATATACTGGTCATTTTGATGTGAGATTGTTGGCCTTCCAAAAATTTTCTGGTAATATATTCAAAACTTTCAACTCAATTTAATAAATGCTTACTCAGTATCTCATGTCCATTACTGTGCTAGGTAGCAGAGATGCAGAGACTGATTCATTCATGCAACAAATGTCAGTGTCTCCTATATGCTGAGCACTGGGTGTGTAGCAGTGAATAAAGCACCATATCTTTCTTTCTAGTGGAAGAATAAATTAAACCTACTCTCCCTGAAGGAGCTCAAAAGAAACACATTATGTTCTTGACTTATCTAAGAAAGACAGAAAATATAATTATTTCATAAAGCTATTTGAAATTAATAACAAGAAACAAAAACTGTAATCATCTATAGTTAACATGCCCGTACTCTGGCATCATATAATATAAATAAACTTTATTAACTTAAATACACATACATAGAGTCAGCTCCCAATTATCCACAGATAAATTATCCATGCATCAAGGACAATTCCCAAATAGTGACTCACGATTCTGGGTAGTGTACCATCCAAATTTCTAGCATGTAATCTTCTAACACATGATGGAGTATAATACATAGGCATTACATATGCCAGTTTCACACTATGTCCACCACTCTCCCCAGAATCATCAATGCAAAGAACAAAAACTGTTACATGCCTACAAAATCATTTCTGAACTAGGTATTTATAAAGGTATAAGTGTATATGTAGCAGTCACTGCAGTTAGTATCTAATAAAAACAACAAATGCCAATATAGATGTTTCTCACCAAAAAAGTATATCTACGAAAGTGCGATGCTTTTCATTCTCGATACCAAAGTTCAGATTTACATAAACAGGCCCTCAGTATTCAACTGATCCTGGCTTCATAGAAATTTCCATCTGGGTTATCATCTGCTCCACTTCTTCATTACAAGGAAAATCACAAAACTAACTTTTAAAAGACACCCTCTAAACAATCTAACTACAAAACCATCTCTTAAGTTCAAAACTCCAAAACTACTCTTACCATAACCAGTCCTATTCCACACCAACTCTTTCACTACAATCCTTTGACTTCATTCAGAACTCCAAACCCCTTGATCTCTCCACCGTCTTTCTCAATCTATCAGGCCTCCCGCTGCCTGCTCTCTATTGTTAACTGACTTATCCTGTAACACACTCTTTCAGTTCCCCAAGCATCCCCATGTGTGTTCTTGTCCCACGCATTTATGCTTGGTATGTCCCAGGGTTCCATCTCCAATCCCCTCCTAACTCAGAAAAACTATGCTCTACCCAGAAGTAAAGGAATATAGATTTTGACTGAACTCTCTCCATCTATTTTTACCTCCATCCTTTTTCTCCCCTCTTCCATCAAGGCTGGGTTAGATGTCCTTCCTCTGAGCTTCCAAGACATGTCAGGCATACCATTAACATAACTTATTACAACTGTATTTTATTTAACTTTGCTTTTCTGTCTTCCTACAATAGACTGTGAGCTTCTTGAAGCAAGGACTTTTTTATTTCTCTGCTTTCCTAGAATCTAGCAGAGTATGTGATACACAGCGGGTATGAATAAATGTATACTTTTATAAATACTCTTATATTCTATAATTTAAATAGAAAGAAAGTATTTTAAAGCCATAAAGTAGGGTCAGGTATGGTGGCTCATGCCTGTAATCCCAACAGTTTGGGTGGCCGGGGCAGGAGGAATGCCTGAGTCCAGGCGTTCAAGACTAGCCTGGACAAAATAGATCTAGTGTCTACAAAAAAGAAATGTTTTTAATTGGCCAGTCATGGTGGCACACGCCTGTAGTCCCAGCTACTCGGGAGGCTGAGATGGGAGGATCACTTGAGCTGGGGAAGTTGAGGCTGCAGTGAGCCACAATTGTGCCATGGCACTTCAGCCTAGGATTGAGATTCTGTCCCAAAACAAAACAAAACAAAACAAAACAAAACAAAAAAAACCATAAAGCAACAATTAGCTCTTGCTCAAACATCTGTTGAGAAAAGCTATCCCACATGAGGGTAGGGAATGGGTACCAGAATCAGAACTGCTCCTATGACTTACAAATCACACACTATTGCTCCTTCCCCTGCTTATTAATCCCAACACTTTTATACTGGTGAAACAGTCCAAACTCTAGCTCAAATGTCACTTCTTTTATGAAGTCTTCTAATATCTGCTTGCAGTCCTCTAAGAACCCAAAACACTTTGAATATACCTCTACATTAGCACTTTTAACTATGGATTGTATGTTTACTGTTTTACTTTCTACTTCAACAAAGTAAACACTCTAATGATGCATCTTTGAAATATGAATCCCAAGAAACCTACAAGGTATTACCTAGCATATGTTCAATAAATTTTGGCTGATTTTATGAATAAAATTTTAAAACAGGGAAAAACAAAAAGAAACATCACCCAAAAAAACCCAGCAATAAGCTAAGGAATTATGTCTGTGCTTGTGACACTGAACTGGACAACCCAAAAGAGGAGGGGAGCAGGGGCAGAAACTCTGGTCAATATCAGCTCATTCAACAACCAGTCAAGCAGTAATCACTAAGGCCATCTATGTTCACAGATGCGATCATTTCTACGCTATAACGTAATGTAATTAAAGAAGAAAGAAGCCTCACCAATAAGTCATCTGCCATAGGCACTTCTTTCTAAAACTGCCATATGAAAGTTAATACCAACAAGGTCAAATTTACAGAAATTACTCCTATCATTTTCTAGGAACCAAAAGGAATACAGAATGGGATATGAATCAATCAGTGAAAAGCCAAACCAATGAATTTTTTTAATTTCATTGAATAAAAATCAAGATTTCAACTGGCACTATACAGATCAACTCATTATTATCCTGATCTGAATCATGACGAATAGACATGAGGTTCCTCCCTCCAACCCACCATTCCAAAGGTTTTTACTCAAAAACAAAAATCCCATTCCTTCCGTCCCCAACCTTCTTGATTTTATCAGTGATAAAATTAGTGATAAAGTTTTATCAGTGATAAAAACTTTGAGACATTGTATTATATAAGCTAATCCTCAGAGAGTTCGAAGGAGAAATTTTTAAAGTAACAACAGGTACATTTACTGAGCATTTAATAAGTGCCAGACACTGTTCTGATCACTTAGCATATATTATCTTTAACATTAGCAGGTTATACATAACACAAAAAAAGTAAATCAAAAGCTAAATTTTTACAATTATTCCTAACTTTACCTCTCCAAATTTTCACATAAGTGAAAATTTTTAATTCTTCAACTCATTTTTTACTTTCTTTTTTTTTTTTTTTTTTTTTTTTTTTTTTTTTTTTTTTTTTTTTTTTGGTAGAGACGGGTTATTGCTATGTTGCCCAGGCTGTCTCAAACTCCTGGCCTCAAGCAATCCTCCCATCTCTGCCTCCTGAGTATTGGGATTCCAGTAGTGAGCCAATGTAATTTAAAAACTGTAAATCTGGCCGGGCGCGGTGGCTCAAGCCTGTAATCCCTGCACTTTGGGAGGCCGAGACGGGCGGATCATGAGGTCAGGAGATCGAGACCATCCTGGCTAACATGGTGAAACCCCGTCTCTACTAAAAAAATACAAAAAACTAGCCGGGCGCGGTGGCGGGCGCCTGTAGTTCCGGCTACTCGGGAGGCTGAGGCAGGAGAATGGCGTGAACCCGGGAGGCGGAGCTTGCAGTGAGCTGAGATCCGGCCACTGCACTCCAGCCTGGGCGACAGAGCGAGACTCCGTCTCAAAAAAAAAAAAAAAAAAAAAAACTGTAAATCTATAAATTTTCTATTCTTTCTCCAAATCCTTCAGTAGGATATATCCAATAAGCAAAATTATTGCTTTTTATTTAAATCAGGTCTATATTAAGACCGGTTTAACTAAAATAAATATTCGGTTGCTAATTTTTTTTTTTTCCAGACAGGGTCTCTAGCTCTGTCGCAGACTGGAGTGCAGTGGCTTGATCACAGTTCACCGCAGCCTTGAACTCCCAGGCTCAAATAATCCTCCCAAGCAGTTAGAACCACAGGCACACACCACCCCACTCAGTTAATATTTTTTATTATTTTTATAGAGACCAGGTCTCCCTATATTGCCCAGGCTGGTCTCAAACTCCTGGGTGCAAGTGATCCTTCCTCCTCAGCCTCCCGAAGTGCTGGGATTATAGACATTAGCCACTGCGCCCAGCCAAGATTTTTTTTTTTAATTATACAAAATATTATTCGTATGAAACAACATCTTTCTTTTGGTTTTCAATATATAAATGCAAGTACAAGGCCGGGCGCGGTGGCTCACGCCTGTAATCCCAGCACCTTGGGAGGCCGAGGCAGACGGATCACCTGAGGTCAGGAGTTCAAGACCAGTCTGGCCAACATAGTGAAACCTGGTTTCTACTAAAAATACTAAAAAACTGAGCCGGGTGTGGCGGTGCGCGCCTGTAATCCCAGCTACTCGGGAGGCTGAGGCATGATAATCACTTGAACCTGGGAGGTGGAGATTGCAGTGAGCCAAGATCACATCACTGCAGCCCAGCCTGGGTGATAGTGACTCTGTCTCAAAAAAAAATAAAAAATAAACCCGAGTACAGGTGCGATGCAAAGACACTCAAACTAAAGGGCACAGATATAAGTACAACTTCTCTGTAATTTTTATTAAGAGCCTTTAAATTTTTCATATCTTTTGACCAAACAATTCCACTTCTGTGAATATTTAATGAAGAAAAATTTACTTGAGAACTTCCATTTGCTATTTATAATAGGGGGTAATGAAAATATGCAAATCTAATAATTGGGAAAGGGTAAAGTACTTTGCATACATATAGTAGATTATTACACAACCACTAAAAATATTTTCAAAAACATTCAATAACATGGGAATTGCTCGTAATATGATAAATGAGAAGAAGTAGGTTAAATATTAAATACACACAATACATTTCCACTTTTGTTAACATACACACGAACAGATATCAGAACTGAAAGCACCTCAGCACTGGCTACATCTAGAATGTAGAATTTATGCTTTTATATATTTTCCAAATCTTCTCATCAAATATACATTAGAAGAAAAACTTAAAGCAAATATATAAGTCCATTATAATTTCTACAAATTTATATAGCAACAGTATTGACATGCCTGAAACACTAGGTCAATTTATGATCTTTTAAACAAGAAATTGAATGGTAAACTTAGAGAAGACACTAAAAATATTTCTGTTCAAAACATACAACTCTACGGAATTCTGAAATAATATCCAATCTAGCTGAAAAGTTTCCCATTGGCCTTAATAGATGAACGATACCAAAATCAACATAAAATATGATCAGGTATATTGTTATATTTATAGATATTTTAATACTGCTGAAGATAATTTTGGTAAATTGTAACATTCCTAATCATAAAATTCAAATCATAAAAAGTTAACTTTCCAAATTCTGAATTCTGTAATAATAAAATTTATACTTTTCGTAGTAGTTGAGGACCAAAGAAGCAAACTGACTAGATACAGATATTGCTTACTAGTTGTCACAGTCAAGCCTCCAAGTTCCCTAATCTTCCCAGTCTACTCTCAATGGACGGCTTGGTAAGCGACGGCTTTATTTTTATTCCTGTCTCATGCATGCTGTGGCCCATTTATTTTTGCATCTAGTTTCATCCCAAAGGGCCTCTGCACAAACTCCTGCCCCTCTGGCCTTCCTGTGGATTTTTCCCAAAGCCAAGTCACCATCCCACCCCACCCCACCCCACTGCTTCAAGCCTCTGCCTAGAAAGCGGCCCAGTCGCCCCACCACCACACCATCCCACCGTCCCACCACCATCCCCCTTCTCCTAGATCAGCTGGATGCCACTTCCTCAGAGAAGCCTTTCAAGACAGCCTACTCCCGCTCCCCACCCTTGGCACCCTACAACTTTGCCTTCACAGGACCTATTGCAGCTGTAATTTAATAACTACTTGTGGAACTGCTTAATGTTCATCTTCCCACTCTATGCACCAGGGAAGGCCCATATTTGTCTTATTCATCACTCTATCCTTGGTGTCCACTAGCAAAGTACCTGGTGGGAGCATCCATCACACAGATGGACGAACAGATGGATGGATGACAGATGTTAAGAATAATAATTTATTTAAATTTTCCTAAGATACTTTTATTTTCTTTCTATAAAAAATATGTAATTGTCGGCCGAGCGCACCTGTAATCCCAGCAGTTTGGAAGGCCAAGGCAGGTGGATCACCTGAAGTCAAGAGTTCAAGACCAGTCTGGTCAACATGGTGAAAGCCCGTCTCTACTAAAAATACAAAAAATTAGCCAGACGTGGTGGTGGGTGCCTGTAATCCTAGCTACTTGGGAGGCTGAGGCAGGTGAATCACTTGAACCCAGGAGGCGGAGGTTGCAGCGAGCCAAGATCGTGCCACTGCACTCCAGCCCGAGCAACGAGAGCGAAATTCCATCTCAAAAAAAAAGTAATTGTCTTAGTACTATTATCTATTTTATAACCTTGGGCATACCTGTATTCTAAATTGCGAACTTTTCCCTGTTGAGCATTTGCCCTACTTAAGTTTTTCCTTAGAATTATACACCTTTTTTATGGTGACTATTATGTTCCCAAAAACAAGGGAGTCGGGGGTGGGGGGAATGCCACAAGAGCAGCAATGCCACAGATAAAGCAGAAAAGCAAAAAATAAATAAATAAGTAACATTCACATCTGTGGTCCTAAAGGAACAAGATTCCTATCATTAGAAAACTAATTCAAGCCTTAAAAATGAACAGAATGAGAATAGGCTGTTAGTAACCCCACAACCCCTCACCCACTAGACCTGCTCTCCCACCCCATCTTGGCCACCAACTCCCTTGTGGCTTCTCCTGCCCCCTGAAAGCCTAGTCCCAGGAACCAATGTTTCTGTGACAACCATGTCCTTCCTAGAGGACTCCCGAGCACTCACTATCCCAGAGCTCTAAAACACAACAGCTCCCTGCAGATTCACTGCATTTTCTTCACTTCTACCCACAAGGCTGCCAGCTGGAGAGTTACACAGCCAGGACCAATGCCACATGTTTGTGAGACCTGGCCTTAGCTGAGGCCTCCGTAGACAATGCCTACTGAGAAGCACTCTCTTCCCTAGTGAGAAGTACTTTACATATCTTTCATTGACATCTCACTTTGTTCTATAAACATCTAAGTCCAGAACTTTGTTCACTCTCTGCCACTCCCTGATCTCACCATCGCCTACCCAGATGACCCCTCATCTGGCTTCTTTTGAGTAGATCCCACCTATCCCACTTGGCATTTTTAAAAATAAAATTTTTTTAATTGAATTCTCCTTTCCACATCTTCCACCGTCACTCTGCTTTTCACCTTTCCCACCTCAAACGGAAAGCTGAACCTTCCCATTTCTAGAACCTACTAAAAACTTAAAAGTATTTAGTAAAATTCCCTTCACTTTATCCTGCAAAGATCCAGTCAGTTGCCAAGTCCTGATGGTTCTGCTTCCTCTGTCATCCCCGACCTCCTGCCCTTTGTCATGCTTTTCTTTGTCAGTTCAGGTCCTTACTCCTATCACCTGGTAGAATTCAACTGTATCCCTAGTTACTCCTCTGTCTCTAGTCCCCTCTCCCCCTCCTCCATCAATGCATCCTTCATCCACGTTGCCAGCGTGACACTGCCACTCCCTTATAACCCGTATTTCACATCAATCCTCTCTTCAAGAATCTCAATTCCCTCCTCACTGTCTAAAAGGTGGGGAAAAAAAGAAGGAATAAAAAAAAATTCCAAACTCGTCTGCCAAGTACTTAAGGCTCTCCACAACTTGAAGTCAGCTTACTTTTCAACTCTCACCTTCCAACTCTTCCAAGAGATTTGGAAACTTTCAACTTTCTACTTCACACACTACATACAAATCAATTCCAACCACCTCTCTGCCTCCTTTACCTGTCTTTTCTGCCTTTGCTCACTTTGCCGTTAGCTCTACCTGGAATGTCCTTTATTCTGCATACATCCAAAGTCTAGTTGTCTCTTAGCATCTATATTGATTAGGCATTCTCTGATACCCAAACCTCCACTGGCCCTAACCCCAGCCTGAACTTCTCTACTCATCCGCTGACCCCTTAGGGCACTCTCTTACGGCACTCGTTTTCTTTTGTAATTATTTGCTAACCAATTGTACATCTCAATATAGAATGCTTGTAAGCGCCTAACATCAGAGAAACAGTTCTGCCTCATCTTTCACTCCATCTATTTACTGCCCACTGCCTCTGAGATATTTCCATGAGAATCCTGTTTATTGAGATGTCAAAAGAGGAAGAAACTCATGCAAATACCCCAGTGAATTCCAGGTAGTAGACACATCAATGAATACATGGGGAAATGCACAAAGCTAACCGATAAAGTAAAAGACACCTAAAAAATAAATATGGCATGGGTAACAAAACTCCTGAGTCAAGTAAAAGAGGGTGAAAAGGAGGTAAAAAAGAACAGTGATGAAGAAGCAGATCCTTTTCCATCCCCCAAAAGCAAGAAAGGATTACAGAACAAAAAAAAAAAAAAAAAAAACCACACACCAGAAGTCCAGTCAGACTAAATGGCACAGACAATGCCATACCACCAGTCTCAACGGCAGGGTTACAAACAACTTGGGCCAGATCTTCAAAGCTCTTCCTGCAACAACTCACTCTCTTCATTTGCTAGCTGCTAGTTCTCCCTTCCTATTCCTAGAAGCTTTAATTCATTCAACAACTACTTTCTGAGTTTAATCAATAAAGAGGTTATGCTAGGTCTTAATTGTTTTTGTCCTCCAAGTCAGTGTTCCTTTCTTCCCCACGGGATGTGATTTATCCTCACAGCTTCCTGAGTCCTCCTAAGCAGTTCATGGCTCAGTTTTATTTGCCAGTCTTCCAAACTCCACCGCCCCCTGGACATCCTATGTGAATACCTTCCTCACAAATCTTTCTTCAGCTCTAACATTAGTCTCATTTTGCTCAGCTGACCATTCCCTCGCTACTTTGGCAAAGCATGAGCTCTCTGTCCTCTATACTGCTCATCTAACATTTACAATATCTCCTCCGTAACTTCATATGGCCCAAAAACCCTTGTCCTTACAGAATTAATATTTCCTAGTTCCCTTTAAATAACATGTGTCTTTATTAATATAATGGGTTCACTCACACACTGGATTCAGAATGTCTTGTTGCCATTTATCAAAAAACTACTTGTGAAGGGCAGAGAAGGGACAAATAGGAAGAAAGAATATACATAGGGAAAACAGGAAAAAAGGAAATTACAAGACAAGACAGGGGAGCCAGAGAGATGAAGAAAGCAACTAACGTAAGTCATGATAACTTTGTGAGGTAAGAATTGAAATATTTATGTTACAGAAATTGAAATGGAAGGCTGAGAAAGGTTAAGTCACTCGCTCAAATTTACCTATCAAGCTTTACATGCACGGACGGCAATGGTTCCTTGGTTCCTTCTCCATCAACACAAGGTTGATGATATACTTAGAAACACCATCTGAATCATTATCAGGATCATATTACAAAAGGTATTTAAAACTAACAAGAGTAGACCCTTGGTAATTATCTGAGAATTTCACCACGTCAACCCACTTTCAATGTGCTTTATACATATTTCAAAAAAAATGAAACAGGATAAATCTTAAATTTTTTTTTTTTTTTTTGAGACAGAGTCTCCCTCTGTTGCCCAGGCTGGAGTGCAATGGTGTGATCTCCGCTCACTGCAACATCCACTCCTATGTTCAAGCAATTCTGCCTCAGCCTCCCGAGTAGCTGGGATTACAGGCACCCACCACCACACCCAGCTAATCTGCATTTTTAGTAGAGATGGGATTTCGCCACATTGACCAGGCTGGACTCAAACTCCTGTCCTCAGGTGATCCGCCGGCCTCAGCCTCCCAAAATGCGGGGTTAAAGGTCACCATGCCCAGCCAAATCTTAAATTATTGATGTTAAGATATAACAAAATCTAGTTAACGTCCCTCAACTTACAATTTGCTACAGTTTACAATATCTCTTCCCAATCTCCACTAGCAAACAGTTATAATACATCAGACATTTCCTTGAATCACAGATGTATGGGTTAAAATGCTGCCTCAAAAAAGAAGGCAACACCACAAACTGAGTAGACTTAGAAAGAAAATATTGCATACCCTAACAAGAATACTGCATACCCTAACAAGAAATAAAACTAATAAAAATAGTTAATATGTATTGAGTAATGATTATGCCACTAAGTCACCTCATTTGAATCTCACAACAATCTAAGGGTAGATTTCTATTATTATCTCCATTTTACAGAAAAAGAAATTGACACAGAAATTAAATACGCTGACCAAAGACACACAGCTAAAAAGTAGAGCCAGGATTCAAATCCAAGCAATCTTAACTGTGAGCCCATGTTCCTACCCACCAAACTGCAATGAAAAAAGTACACTACATTTAGAGGAAAATATTTAAAGGAAACAAACACTAAAATACGGAATTAGCTAAATCAAATGTACATTAACACAGAAACATTTCCCAAAAGAAAGGGTACACGTGAATTATCCCTACAGTCATGCAGGGAATTAGAAGTAAAATAACATGTATCTGTAAAATGTGTACTAAGATATTTCTCTATCTTAAGATATTTTTATTTAAAAAAAAAGCAAAGAAAGTTAACTAAAATAAAGATTACTAAAAAGAGCCTTAGAGAAAAAGTGCCCATTATAGTTTTATACTGTAAGTATAATGGACAAAGAATGGTACCTTAGGTCAAATAGTGAAAAGATTAGAGGAAGGCCGAGATAAAAATGTAAAGAATAAAGAAAAAGGAGCACAGGTTAACTACAGCGCCAAAAATTTAAAAAGACAAAGATTTGTGTTCAATAATACTTACGGTAACAATGTTTGTAATAACAACAACAACAAAACGGAAACAGCCTAAAGGTCTATCAACAGAGCAAAGGTGGCCGGGCGCGGTGGCTCAAGCCTGTAATCCCAGCACTTTGGGAGGCCGAGATGGGCAGATCACGAGGTCAGGAGATCGAGACCATCCTGGCTAACCCGGTGAAACCCCGTCTCTACTAAAAAATACAAAAAACTAGCCGGGCGAGGTGGTGGGCGCCTGTAGTCCCAGCTACTCGGGAGGCTGAGGCAGGAGAATGGCGTAAACCCGGGAGGCGGAGCTTGCAGTGAGCTGAGATCCGGTCACTGCACTCCAGCCTGGGCGACAGAGCGAGACTCCGTCTCAAAAAAAAAAAAAAAAAAAAAAAAAACAGAGCAAAGGTGAAATAAATATGGTATAGACCTAAAATGTACTAACTTGTCACAGTAAAAATAAATGACATAAATCGACATGAGCCTACACTGATGAAATGAGTTGAAACTCAATTCATGAAACCACACTGGTAAGTGATTTTGAGTGGGGGTAAAATAAACAGCATGCTGAACAAGAATAGATGCAGTACCATCTATATAAAGTTAAGAATACACAAAACAATACTATACACTGTCTAAGGAAACACACGTGTAATAAAGCTGTAGAGAAATACACAGGAATAATAAACACCAAATTCAGAGCAGTGGTTAACTGTAAGATCTAGGGGAAAGGCATGGGTTTCTTTAAGGTGATTACATTTTATGAAATATTTTTCAAACATACAGAAAGTGTGTCTATATTTTAGTTAAAAGACAGGAAAAGAAAATGGAACTAGCAGACTATGGGATCCCAAATTCCTTTATATACCAATCTAAAAAATCAATGATAACAATTCCTGTGAAGGAAGGTTAAAGGGGAAAGCATCCTGAGGAATTATGTCCAAAAAGAAAATTCTAGGCATGGTGGTTCACATCTGTAATCCCAGCACTTTGGGAGGCTGAGATGGGCAGATCACGAGGTCAGGAGTTTGAGACCAGCCTGGCCAACATGGTGAAACCCCATCTCTACTAAAAATACAAAAATTAGCCAAACGCGGTGGCAGGCACCTGTAATTCCAGCTACTAGGGAGGCTGAGGCAGGAGAATTGCTTGAACTCAGGAGGCAGAGGTTGCAGTGAGCAGAGATCACACCACTGCACTCCAGCACAGGCGACAGAGCAAGACTCTGTCTCAAAAAAAGAAAAAGAAAAAGAAAATTCTAGTTAAATTCTATCCATTTCCTTATGATTTCCGGGGGGGTGGGGGTTGCAGGGACAGTTTTATTTGGGGCAGCAACTTTGTGTAATTAAACCGGACATAAAACTGCCCCTAAATGTCATCACAGCTCCTTTCCCTACACAATGATGACATCAGAGGTTAATATGAACTTCAAATGAACTGTTACTGCGGGGAGGAGATGCAGCATCCAGGTTAAGAACACAGACTCTGGAACCAAACTGCCGGGGATGCAATTCAGCACACATTTAGCACACAATCGCCCAAGTCACTTAAATTGTTCTGTGCTTCAGTTTCCTCATCCGTAAAAATCAGAATGATAAAAAGAACCTATTTTCCGGAGGGCGCGGTGGCTCAAAAACCAATCCCAGCACTTTGAGAGGCCGAGGCAGGCGGATCACGAGGTCAGGAGATACGCGACCATCCTGGCTAACACAGTGAAACTCCCGTCTCTACTAAAAATACAAAAAATTAGCCGGGCGTGGTGGCAGGCGCCTGTAGTCCCAGCTACTCGGGAGGCTGAGGCAGGAGAATGGCGTGAACCTGGGAGGCGGAGCCTGCAGTGAGCAGAGATCGCACCACTGCACTCCAGCCTGGGTGACAGAGCGAGACTCGGTTTCAAAAAAAAAAAAAAAAGAACCTATTTTGCAAGGCTGAGATAAAAATTAGAACAGCATTTGGCCACAGTATCCTATAAAGGTGTCAGCTTTTATCCTTATTCCAAAGACTGTTCATTCAGAAAAACAAAAACTAGGCTTTGTATCCAAATAATATAATTAAGTTCAATTACTTTCTGCATCAAATAGGAGACAGAAAAGTTGACCATGACAGGACAGTGGAAAATGTGCAGCTTTTCATGGCTTGAGCAATCAACGTTAGGATAGTAAGATAAGCAATTTTTAATTTTTCTAACAATATTCTTTGGTAGTGTTCTAACATCTCCAATGCGTACACATCTGTGTACATACACATACACACACACACACACACACAGAGGATCCAAAATCAAGGTAAAACATTCTATTTCTTGGCTCCCTGTTGACCTGGCAAAACTCCAGTTCATCTTGGAAAACCTAGTTCCGCTATCATCTCCACCGAGAAGTCTCCCCTTTTCCTTCCCTACTCTGTGCCCGCTCTGCACTTTTTCTCTATTTCCTAACAGTTTCCACTGCTGCACTGATTATACCATCCTGTAATATATTTGCTCATATGTCTTCTTCTGTTGCACCATGCTGTAATTTGTTCATACACCTCCTTCCTGTAGTGAACTGTGAGCTCCTTAAGAGCAGGAACTCACTCAATCATTTCCAAATTCCGAGTACCTTGCAAAACAGACACTAAATAAATACATGAATGAACGAATCCTTAATAACAAATACCTTCACAAACAAGCAGAAACCTGTATTTGGAGGCGACTTATCCAAAAAGTTGGTTATTTAAGTATCTTCAATTCTAAACAAAAATTAGCAGATCAATTGAAACTACCAAATCATCCAATTCTTTATCCTTCAAAATGGGAAACATCAAAAATATGTTACATATTGGAATATGTAAGTAAACATATTCCAATAATAACAGAAGCTAAACTTTAAATAAAAAGAATTAAGGCACCTATGATGTCAGGAAAACAAAAACAGTCCAAAAGCTTTTTTCTAATGAAACCAAAAATAAACATGTAAGGAAAGCATCACAGGACTTACCATTTAGAGTGTCTCCTTTTTCAAAAAATAAATAAATTACGATCAAAAGTCAGATGAAAATATATACTCTATTGGGGTGGATGAAATTAAGACTGAGCCACATTTTAAATCAATCACACAATGCTCTTGTGGCAAAGTTTTCTAAAAGACTATCTCATGAGTCAACTAAAATTGGGCTAATTTTTAGAAATTTAACAGTTCTTGACAATTTTTTGGCATTTGCTTAGGACTCCATAAGTTGCAGGCCGGTTTTCTGTCACTGTGGGAGGTGTCCCTCCTCCCAGCGAAGACACGGGCCTTAGTTGTGCTTTGGGTTCCATCCCAGCCCCATCCTTTTAGGAATTCTGCACAAACCCTTTTCTAGTCTATATTCAACCACTCCCTCTCCACGGAGCCTTCCCACCAGCATTCAAACATGCTGAAATCAAACCTATTGGAAACAGTTTCCTACACTAACTGTCTCCGTTTTCCTCACCTCCCACTGCTCCCCATTCCACCCCTACCTGCAGATCAGCATCTCTTTCAAAGGTCACCAGTGACCTCCATGACCTTCACTTTGCTAAATCCAATGGATGGCTCTCAATTCTTCTCTCATAGACGCATTCCACAGTACTGACTCATCGCCCTGCAGGGACATCTGTTTCTGGCTGTCCTCTGACCTTCCTGGCCACTCGTCTCCTTGGCAAGCACAACCTCCTCTGCCCAACTCCATCCCAGGCCTCCTTCTCTTCTTATTGCATAGCCTCCCCAAAGGCAATCTCACCCATGCCCATGGTTTGAGCTCTTGCCTCTACATGGAGGGCTTCAAAACAGTAAATGGCCACCCCAATTCTGAGCACTAAACCAGCACCTCAATAAAGGCCTCAAAGGCAGCTTCAACTGAACACTTTCAAAACTAAAGTCATGCTCTTCCCATATCCAGAACCTAGTTCTCTACCACTAAGCCCCAGCTCAGTGAATAGCACACATACCCCTTCAGTTGCACAGGTCTGAAACCTAGTAATCACTTAACATCTCTTTCTTACACTCCATCTACTATTTATCACCATAACCTGACAATTTTATATCTCCATTCTCTCAGTATTTCTGTTTACCACATATGGCTCTTAAGAGGATCAAATGAGCCAACATATGCTAGTACTTTGAAAAATAAAAAAAAAAAAACATTTAGTATTAGTATTCATTAACTGAAATCTCTTTGAAAGCAGGAACTTTGGCAAGTTCATCTTTTTTGTTTATTCCACATGGTACCCCTAGGACGGTGTTTTGCATGCAGATGGCCCTTAAGTAAATATATTGCAATGTATTATTTGTATTGGCTTCATACGTGTTCAACTGAGGCATTTATGTATTTTTAACAATCTGTATTTCCCAATCCAGCCATCAAAAAATGATCTCATAAGAGGTGAGACTTGTAAGTTAAATGACCCTGTGAAGAGTATGCTACAACGGATACTTTTGATTGATTATGATGCTCCTTAATTTAAAAGTCTATCACCCTTGGCCTATCTTTCCTAAAAAAATCTAAATCCCATATTCAAGCCCAAATCTCACATAAAAGAGTCTTACTCCCTCTTATAGTTCATCTTGAGTGGGAGAAAGTATTAGAGAACTATTTAAGCTTTAAGTACCCTGAAGGCAGACAGAATGACAACTTGTAAAGTTGCCTATCTCATTTTCGTATCTTGCAACGTAGGCTGGGATGACATTCAGAGTACGAAAGACACTGTGAAATGAAAAGAATTATAGTTGCTCACAACTTCCCAAACTCTTGCATTATGTACATAATTGCAGGCTCAGATTTCAAGACTGTCCTCTAGCAAAATCTCACCACATCAATTCAAAAAACAGCTCCCTAGACTAGATTTCCATCTACATCACAATCTTGCTAACAATCCTCATTCACACAATACTTTTCCTTCATCGTACCTATCAAACTTGCAACCACTTATTCCTTTGTATGACCATTTGCTTCTGGTCTATTTTTCCCTCTAGTCACTGCTGTCTTCCCAGCACCTAATAACGTGCCTGACATATCACAAAAATTAAATGGCTCTAGGTGAGGCAATTAATCGAATGAGGAATGAAACAGTCACTTAACTGGAACCAACCAGCAGGGAAGCAAATAAGCAAATGAAACAGATCTTGAGGCTTTAAGATCTGATCCTCACCCCAAACCAGACAGAGGATGATTTTCCCCACATAAGTTGTGCGTCCTTCATTTCTCCCATTCTTTCTTTCTTCCTTCAAGGAGAACATTTTAGACTCTCAGAATATTTAAGCTTTAAGTCACTGAGTCTAAAGCCTTACAAATTCAATAGCTGAGATCCAAAGCTACGACGTGACTTGTCACCTTGACCCTTAGGTCCAATGGTCCACTCTGCCCCTACACTCAATGTCATCCTACAAAACCAGTAATTTTTATACAAACGAGAAATCAGGAAAAGTCTAGAGAGAAAACGCATGCGAGAATTACAAGAGAAGGCTTACTCATCCCCAAGTGTGAGGAACTGCACAGAAAAATGCCAGAAAACAAAATAAAGTGTGCAAAAGACTCCCATGTCACACCACCTCTCCCCTATAGTGCTCTTCTAATACACTTTCAGGAGCAACTCAGCAGCACCCTCAACTCTCAGAACTAATTTGGGGAAAACCAAAATAGGTTGATGATCATGAAAGAAGGTATCATCAAACCACAACTCTCCTGGCCACCCAGACTAAAATCCACTGTGGAAACTATTCAGCCATCCACCAAGGAGAGGCAGCAAAATATAGTGGTTAGATTTAAGAGCTCTGGATTTACACAGGCCTGTCTGAATCCCAGCTTCTTAATAGCTGAGATCTGAGGCAAGTTAATACGTCCGATCTGCAGTTTCTCCCGCTGTAAAATGGGAATAACCCCCATCCCAGAGGACTGTTAACAGTGTAAAGACACTGTACATAAAGCTCTCCGAACAGTGCGTAGCATGTAATAAAAGCTCAATAAATGTCAGCTATTTGTCATTCTTTTCAGCTATAATTTCGTTCACAAAGCCTATTGCCTTTCTAGCTTCCATATAATTTTAAAGACATTCCTCCAGCCTTTTCATTTTCGAGGGGCCTTTTATACAACAGCTTACAGGACACTTTCTAATATCAGACTTCCTGGGCAAACCATTTGAAAACCTGTGCCTCGGGCTCCTCCTCTGTGAAACGAGCCTGATAACGCCTACCCCGCAGGATTGCTAGTAGTAAGCAGTCCCCGAGTTACACAACCTATCACCAGTGTGTGATTAAAACGCACTTGGGGAAAAGTAAACCTGCAACTCTCAACCCCAACATCAGTCTTAATCCCAGTCCCACCACCACGATAGTGTCCAGAACCAATCACCAAGGTCGACCCACCTCACGCACCCGATTTCTTCTCACCCCACGCAGCAACAGCCCCTCCCGCCCCCGCCAAGCAAGGGTTTTCCGAAATCGCAGGGCTGAGTCTCCTCCCACGGACACCTCACTGCTGGGGCCGAGGCAAAGCCCCCCTAATTCAAGGGACTGGCCTCCCCACCCCGCCCCACAGCGCCGGGAGGCACGCAGTGCATCCTCCTTGCCTGGTCAGCGCCGCCCCACGCCGTTCGCTCTGCAGCTCCCGGCTCGCGTGGGCTCAGGGCCGAGGTCCCACGTCAGCCGCTTCCCGGACCCCAGCGGGCCGCCTCCCACCCTGCGCGCCACTGCTCCCGGCGCCGCGGGCTGCCCGCGCAAACACCCAGCGGCCAGGTGCGGCGCCGACGTCGGGGTCCCGGGCCCCGAGGCTGGGGCGCCACTGGGGCCCAGCCGAACCGCACGCGGAGGCCGCACCGCCAACCGGCTCCCGCCGCTCCCACAACCCGCGCCGCACTCACCGCGACGCCGGAGTCCGGGTTCCTCCGGCCTCGGGCCCACGCAGGCCTGGCTGAGCCCCAGAGCGTTCACGCGCCGCGCCGCCGCCCAGGGACCCTGGCGCAGCCGTCGGGGCCGCACTGCGAGGGGACAAACGTCTGCGACCCCGTCCGCCACCTCTTCGTCCCGGCCCCGGCCGCGTTGACAACAGCAGTGTCGCAGCCCGGCGCCGGCAGAGCAGCGTCTGTTGAGCGGAACCGCCTGGGACGCTCACCCCCGGCCGGCACTCGTTGCATATGCAGAGAGGCTGCCGCCCATTGGCCCGCGGGCGGTGGCGCGTGCGGGGCTGGGCCTATCGAATTCGGGCCGGGGAGCGCGGTGCTGGCGGCCCGGGGCGGGGTGAGGTTACTACGGGTCATTCCGCGGAGCCGCCGCCGACCGGACCTGGCTGCAGTCTGCGCGGGGCGGGGGCGGGAACGGGGTCGACCGGGAAGGACGAACCGAGGGTGGGGGAGGGGAGCGGGGATCTGCGGCAGGGACGTGGGAGGAGAGGCCAGCCCAGCAGGGTCTGCAGGAGCTGCGTCCCTCCAGGAAAAAAACAACCTCCCCCCCCAAAAAAACAAAAAAATTACAGACGCACAATTACTGCTGTACTGTATAAATTTCAATATAAATTATGAAACAATATGCATATTCTTTTTCGTTTTTAACTGGATTAGTTATCCTGTTCTTGCACAAATTGCTGTCAAATCCTGCCAAATAAAATGGCTTTTGGAACTGCCTGGGGCAAGAAAAGCCTCAAAAACTCAAAGCTTATCCATTATCATTTCTATTGTTTTGGCCTCACTTAACCGTGCATATAACCCGTTTTCCCCTGAATGCACTCACCTTGCAAATTTGCTATTTCTTTTCAAAAAATAAAGTTTACTCCAAATTACTGTTTTTGAACGTTCTTAGGAATCCAGTGTTTCTGTATTTTAAGGAGTTTGCCATTGTTTCTCGTTTTAGACACTAAACAAGGAAAAGAAAGCATCCAGTGCAGGTAGACTGCCTCCCCACAGACAAACAAAAAAAACACACGCACACTCACACATGCACACACACCCCAAAACACAAATGATTACATGTAGTACAACTGCATGTACTATAAGAGAGAAGACTTTCCTTAATCCAGTAATAGTAGGATTGGTCTCTTTTTTTTAACCCAACATATTGTTTAGTTTGCCTGTGAACTTTTCCTTAATTAGGTGAAAGGTTGCCTTCCTGAGCCAGCCTCAGGCTAAAGCAGGGGCTCATTTCCCAAGAGAATCTCAAAATCAGAAAGCCGCCAGAACTTGAACTAGGTGGAGCCATGATGCACCAAGCAGAGAGCTCACTCACCGTGGGCCCAGGGCCAACTGAGAACCTGAAGGGATGGATACCTGACTCAGACAAACTGTTCTCCCATTTTAAAATATGGCAGTTCAGTTGCTCATTAATCTGTTGAAACCTTATCAAAGAATACATCCTGAAGATAAGTAGAATGCAGAATTTCTTATCTGAAAAGACATTCGCAGTTCTGCAGAGAGAAGCCGGCTTTAGAAGTGGTACTTCCAGAACCACGAAATCCTCTAGAAAATACTGGTTTTCTTCCAAGAGAAGAAAACTAACATTGAACCTCTTTAGCTATCCGTAAGCCTAAAACAGACTAGAAGAATTCCAACAATATCTTTCTTCATTATCTCTATATTATGGAACATATATATTATGGATATGGACCTATATTTAAAAGAAAATAGTCCTGGGAATTAAAATTCTAAATTCTCATCTTGTTGGCTGTTTAACACGTAAGCTAAGTAGAAATATATAGAGATACTTCAGAGATATTGTGGGTTTGGTTGCAGACCACTGACACTTAAAGGGAATATCAAAATTAAGTGAGTCACATGAATAGTTTGGTTTCCCAGTAAATATAAAAGTTATGTTCGCCGGGCATGGTGGCTCACGCCTGTAATCCCAACACTTTGGGAAGCCAAGGCAGGCGGATCACCGGAGGTCAGGAGTTCAAGACCAGCCTGATCAATATGGTGAAACCCTGTCTCTACTACAAATACAAAAATTAGCTGGGCGTGGTGGCATGCGCCTGTAATCCCAACTACTCGGGAGGCTGAGACAGGAGAATTGCTTGAACCCAGGAGGTGAAGGTTTCAATGAGCCAAGATCATGCCATTGCACTCCAGCCTGCACAACAAGAGTGAAACTCCATCTCAAAAAAAAAAAAAGTTATGTTCATACTATAAAGCGTGCATTATATTTAACATTTAGCATTATATTTAACAAAACAATGTACATATCTTAATTTAAAAATACTTTATTGCAAAAAAATGCTAGCGATCATTTGAGTCTTCAGCAAGTTGTAATCTTTTTTTGCTGGAGGAGGGTCTCATCTCAGGGTTGATGGCTGCTAACTGATCAGGGTGATGGTTGCTGAAGGTGGGGATGGCTGTAACAATTCCTTAAAATAGACTACAATGAAGTTTGCATCATAGGTTGACTCTTCCTTTCACAATTTCTCTGTAGCATGCAATGCTGCTTAATAGCATTTTACCCACGTTAAAATTCTTTCAGAATTGGAGTCAATTCTTTCAAATCGCCACGCACAGTGGCTCACGCCTGTAATCCCAGCACTTTGGGAAGCCGAGGTGGGCTGATCACAAGGTCGGGAGTTCGAGACCAGCCTGGCCAACATAGTGAAACCCCATCTCCACTAAAACTACAAAAATTAGCTGGGCATGGTGGTGCACACCTGGAGTCCCAGCTACTCGGGAGGCTGAGGCAGGAGAATTGCTTGAACCTGGGAGGCGGAGGTTGTGGTGAGCTGAGATCGCGCCACTGCACTCCAGCCTGGGCAACAAAGCAAGACTCCATCTCAAAAAAATAAAAAATAAAAAAAATCCTCTCAAACTTTGCCACTGCTGTATTCACTAAGTTTATGTAATATTCTAAATCCTTTCTTATCATTTTAACAATGTTCACAGCATCTTCAACAGGAGGAGATTACATCTTGAAAGACCACTTTGTTTATTCATATGAAGCAACTCTTCATCCATTCAAGTTTTATCATGAGACATGGCAATTCAGACACATCTTCAGTCTCCACTTCTAATTCTAGTTCTCTTGGTATTTCTAACATATCTGCAGGTATTTCCTCCACCGAAGTCTCAAACCCCTCAAAGTAAACCATGAGAGTTAGAATCAGCTTCTTCTAAAGTCCTATTATGTCAGTATTTTGACCTCCTCCCATTAATTATGAATGTCCTTAGTGGGATCTAGAATGGTGCATCCCTTCCAGAAAGTTTTCAATTTACTTTACTCAGGTCTGCTGGGCATGGTGGCTTACGCCTGTAATCCCAGCACTTTGGGAGGCCAAGGCAGGCAGATCACAAGGTCAGGAGATCGAGACCATCCTGGCTAACACGGTGAAACCCCATCTCTACTAAAAATACAAAAAAATTAGCTGGGTGTGGTGGTGAGCACCTGTAGTCCCAGCTATTCGGGAGGCTGAGGCAGGAGAATGGTGTGAACCCGGGAGATGGAGCTTGCAGTGAGCGGAGATTGCGCCACTGCACTCCAGCCTGGGTGACAGAGCAGGACTCTGTCTCAAAAAAAAAAAAAAAAAATTTACCCAGGTCTATCAGAGGAATCACTACGGCAGCCATAGCCCCATAAAATTTCTTAAATGACTTGAAAATCGAAACTAGTCTTTAATCCATGGGCTGCAGAATGAATGTTGTGTTAGCAGGCATGAAAACAACATTAATCTCCTTGTACAGCTTCATCAGACTTCCTGGGTGACCAGGTGCATTGTCAATAGTAGTAATATTTTGACAGTAATCATATCTTCTGAACAATACTTCCAAAAATGTGCTTAAACTGTCTGATAAACCATGCTGAAAACAGATGAGCTGTCATCTAGGCTTTGTTATTTCATTTAAGTTTAGCATAATTCTTCAGGACCCTAGGCTTTTCAGAATGGTAACTAAGCATTGGCTTCAACTTGAAATCATCAGCTGCAATAGCCCCTAACAAGAGAGTCAGCCTGTCCTTCATAGCTTTGAAGCCATGCATTGACTTCTCCTCTCTACCTATGAAAGTCTTAGATGGCATCTTCTTGTAATATAAGATTGCTTTGTCTACCTTGGAAATCCGTTGTTCAGCGTAGCCACTTTCATCAACAATCCTAGCTGGATCTTCCAGAAAACTTGCTGCAGCTTCTGCATCAGCACTTGCTGCTTCGTCTTGCACTTTTATGTTATAGACATGACTTCTTTTCTTAAACCTCATGAACCAAACTCTGCTAGCACCAAACTTTTCTTCTGCAGCTTCTTCATCTCTCTCAGCCTTCACAGAATCCAAGAGAGCTACGCCTTGCTCTGAAATAAACTTTGGTTTAAGAGAATGTTATGGCTGGTTTGATCTTATATCCAGATCACTAAAAGTGTCTCCATATCATCATTAAGGGTATTTAGCTTTCTTAAGCATTCACTAGAGTAGCACTTTTAATTTTCCTCAAGAACTTTTCCTTTGCATTCACACCTTGGCTAATGGCTTGGCACAAGAAGCCTAGCTTTCAGGCTGTCTGGGCTTTTGAACATGCTTTCCTCACTAGGCATAATCATTTCTAGCTTTTGATTTAAAGTGAGAGACGTGTGACTCTTCCTTTCACTCGAATACCTAGAGGCCATTGTAGGGTTATTAACTGGCCTAATTTCAATATCCCTGTGTGTCAGGGGATAGAGAGGCCCAAGGAGAGGGAGAGGGTGGGGACTGGGGTTGGGGAGGGGAGGTCATTAGAGGAATCAGAACACACACATTTAACAATGAAGTTCACCGTCTTATATAGGCATACTTCAGATCAGGGTGCCACAAAACAATTACAATAGTAACAACAAAGATCACTGATCACAGGTCACCATAACAGATATTTAAAAAATGAAGAAGTTTGAAATATTGCAAGGATTACCAAAATTTGACACAGAAACACAAAGTGAGCTGATGCTATCAGAACAGTGGTGCCCATAGAGTTACTCAATGCAAGGTTGCCACAAACCTGATATGGTTTGGCTGTGTCCCCACTCAAATCTCATCTTGAATTGTAGCTCCCATATAGTCCCCACATGACGTGGGAGGGACCTAGTGGGAGGTAAATGAATCATGGGGGCAGGTTTTTCCTGTGCTGTTCTTGTAATAGTGATTAAGTCTCATGAGATCTGATGGTTTTATTAAGGGGAGTTCCCCCTGCACACGCTCTCATGCCTGCCACCATGTATGACGTGACTTTGCTCCTCCTTCGCCTTTCACCATGATTGTGAGGCCTCCCCAGCAACTGTAAGTCCATTAAACCTCTTTTTCTTTTTTTTTTTCCTTTTTTTTTTCTTTTGAGATGGAGTCTTGCTCTGTCCCCCAGGCTGGAGTGCAGTAGTGTGATCTCGGCTCACTGCAATCTCCATCTCCCGGGTTCAAGCAATTTTCCTGCATCAGCCTCTGAGTAGCTGGGAATACAGGTGCGTGTCACCACTTCCAGCTAATTTTTGTATTTTTAGTAGAGACAGGGTTTCATCATGTTGGTCAGGCTGGTATCGAACTCCTGACCTCGTGATATACCTGCCTCAGTCTCCAAAAGTGCTGGGATTGTAGGCTTGAGCCACCGAGCCAGGCCACCTCTTTTTCTTCACAAATTACCCAGTCTTGGGTATATCTTTATTAGCAGTGTGAGAACAGACTAATATACCTCCAATTTGTAAAAAACACAATAAAGCAAAGTGCAATAAAACCAGGTATGCCTGTAGTATTTCTACTTTCTACATTTTTAATTTTTTAATTTTTTAATTTAAAAAAAGTCATGTGTACAATTGATTTTGTCTTGAAAAGTTTTCAATATATTTTTATTGACAGCTTTTGAGAATTACAGAATTTGGCTATATTTTCCTTCTTTTTATAAAAATTAAATTCAGAAACTATTATGTCCAAGTGAATGAAAACATCTATAGGAGTACAGCAGTTCCTTTATAGTTTTGCTATTTGTCCAAATAACAGGGACATTGAGAAGAGATGTCTTCATAATTCTCGTGAATACCTAATGATCTGTTTCATGTGAAGGGCGGCAGAAATAGTCTGTGACTATATAATAAAATACTAGAGCACTTTCCATAATCATTATAGTACAATACGAAGACCAACTGATGTTTAAAATTTTAACAGAAATCTTTTAGTTCTTTTACTTCTGGTGAATTTTGGGGGCAGAAGATAGGAGTTAAGGTGGCATATGATACTATATGTTTGAGTTCAGATGACTCTGGCTTCGAGAAGCAGAACATTCAACAAAAAACAGTTTTTAAAATGACATTTATTGTCCAGATGCAGTGGGTCATGCTTGTAATCCCAACACTCTGGGAGGCTGAGGTGGGAGGTTTGCTTGAGGCCAGGAGTTCAAGACCAGCCTGGGCAATGCAGAGAAGTCCCATCTTTAAAAAAAAAAAAATTGGCCAGGCATGGTGGCTCACACCTGTAATCCCAGCACTTTAGGAGGCCGAGGTGGGCAGATCACAAGGTCACAAGGTCAAGAGGTCGAGACCATCCTGGCCAACATAGTGAAATTCCATCTCTACAAAAATACAAAAATTAGCTCGTGGCGCACACCTGTAGTCCCAGCTACTCAGGCGACTGAGGCAGGAGAATTGCTTGAACCTAGGAGGCGGAGGTTGCAGTGAGCTGAGATCGTGCCATTGCAGTCCAGCCTGGCGACAGAGTGAGACTCCGTCTCAAAGTAAATAAATAAATATTTTAAAATACAAAAATTAGTCAGGCACGGGGGCTCATGCCTGTAGTACCAACCACTTAGGAGGCTGAGGCAGGAGGGTTGCTCGAGTCCAGGAGTTCGAGGCTGCTGTGAGCTATGATTGTGACAGTGCACTCCAGCCTGGGCGATAGAGCAAGACTCTGTCTCAAAAAAAAAAAAAAAAGAAAAAAAAAAAAGACATTTACTATGTCACATAAAAAGAACTAAGGAGGCAGGGCAAGTCCAAGGTGAGTTCAGGGACTCTGCATATCATTGAGGACCTGGGCCTTCCCTGTGTCATTCTCAGCATATTGATTTCATCCTTAGACTGTCCACTCATAGTCACAGATGGCAGCCACAGTTTCATATATCTCACGAACACACAGCAGCATCTGGCCAAAGCATAAGGGCATGTTCCCTAAATGCCACTTTTTATTAAGGAGGAAATCCTTTCTCAGAAGACTCACGACAGGCCCCTCCACAAATCTCATTGCCAGGAACTGAGTCACACATCCATATCTTACCTGTAAAGGAGGCTGGGAAAGTGTTAAGAGGCATTTTGGGCTGCTGGAATGGAAAGGAGGTACTATCAGCACAAAGGAAGCCATGGGAAGGGATACATGCGGGAAAGCCTAACTAGCAACATCTGACATGAATATCACTATCACCTGAAATTACCCATTTTGGACTAAAAGTGGCTTAAACGATAAAACCATCTGTTGTTTAACTTTACAAAATGTCCAGAGGAAAGCAGTTCCAAGGCTGCTTTTGGGGTTTTTTGTTTGTTTATTTGTTTTGTTTTTGTTTGAGACAGGGTTTATTCCCATCTCCCAGGCTGGAGTGCAGTGGCACGGTCTTGGCTCAATGGAACCTTCGCCTCCCGGGCTCAAGCAATTCTCCTGCCTCAGCCTCCCAAGTAGCTGGGACCGCAGGTGTGCACCACCATGCCCAGAGAATTTTTGTGTTTTTTGTAGAGATGGGGTTTCGCCATATGGGCCAGGCTGGTCTTGAACTCCTGACCTCAGGTGATCCACTCACTTCAGCCTCCCAAAGTGCTGTGATTATAGGTGTGAGCCACCACTCCCAGCCCTAGGGCAGCTTTAAAGGCTCAATGATGTCATCAAGGACCCAGCTCCTCCTGTCTCTCTGCTCATTCTACCATTCTCAGTCTCTATGTTGTCTCTTTCCTCATGGTGATAAGATGGCTGCCACTGCTCCAGATGTTATCTTACACAACACGTCTAAAGCCAGAAGAGAAAAGCAGTTTCTCCTTACATACCAGGATGGGTTTATTGAACAGCTACATCTTTCCAAGATGCACTCAACTCATTTCCCCTAAACCAATCACTGGCAAATGAAATTACCCTGATAAATCTATCTCAATCCTAGATCATCTACTAGGGTCTGGGGAGGGTATTCTAGCTACTAGGGACACAGTAACATTTGACCTTTGGTTCAAAGTACTATATATGCCACATTTTGAAGGACAAGACTCCACTCCAATAGAATATCATCCTCAAGCTGGCTCCTTTGCTTGGTTTTTAACAGGATTCTAAGGGTTCCATCGGGTGGTACTTCTCAGTGATGAGGCACTTGGTAGAGCCCATAGGTCCCACTGTCACATGCTCATTGCTGCTCTTCTGCCATAAAGTGGGCCTTCACTCCCAGAACGAGGCTATGTAGGAATCTATGATGGCAAATCAGACATTTTGTGAGCCCTCGGATTGTGGTACTAGCAAGGCTCAGTGGGCAGAAAAAGCAAACTCACACCTAGGTTATAGATCTATCCCAGAAAGAACAAATCAATGGCTTAGGCACTGGTAGAGGCACTAAGGTGGAGATTCACAGGTGTCATCAGCACATCCTAGACATGGGAACGCTAAGGGGATGTGTGCAGGGCACCCAAAACCTCTGCTACAAGTGGGCAATCAACAGTGGCTGCTAGGCTGGGCACGGTGGCTCATGCCTATAATGCCAGCACTTTGGGACGCTGAGGCAGGTGTAACATTTGAAATCAGGAGTTTGAGAGCAGCCTAGCCAACATGGTGCAATCCTGTCTCTACTAAAAATACAAAATTAGCTGAGCTTGGTGGCGCATGCCTATAATCCCAGCTACCCAAGAGGCTGAGGCAGGAGAATTGCTTGAACCCAGGAGGCGGAGGTTGTGGTGAGCCAAGATCGAGCCAGTTCACTCCAGCCTGCGCAACAGAGCAAGACTCTGTCTCAAAAATAATAAAAAATAAAAATGAAAAACCATCGCTGCCGTTTTTCCTTATGTTAAAAAACTGGAACATATGCATATTTGTGTGTGTGTGTGTGTGTGTGTGTGTGTGTATTTTTTTGAGATGGAATTTTGCTCCTATTGTCCAGGCTGGAGTGCAATGGCGTGATCTTGGCTCACTGCAACCTCCACCTCCCAGGTTCAAGCAATTCTCCTGCCTCAGTCTCCCAAGTAGCTAGGATTACAGGCATGTGCCACCATGCCCGGCTAATTTTGTATTTTTAGTAGAGACAGGGTTTCTCCATATTGGTCAGGCTGGTCTCAAACTCCAGACCTCAGGTGATCCGCCTGCCTCGGCCTCCCAAAGTGCTGGGATTACAGGTCTGAGCCACTGTGCCCAGCCTCGAATATATTTCAAGGAATTTTCCAGTGACTGAATTTCAAAGAAAGAATCAGGAGAAGAATTCTAAGAGTTTCTGTGGCCAAACATCACTCCGTGTTTCTAGGAAGTCCTTCTTTTCAACATAGGCTCTCAGCTTCAGGAGTGAGGCTCATGGTTGATCACGGGGCGAGACATCACAATGGGATGTCTCCTACATCCCCTCCAGGATTTATAAAGATCTCTAGGTATCGAGAGTCTTCCGCTACCTTCAATGACACTAGATATTTGTCAACGCTCTCAATAAGCAATTTCTTCAACCCAAGGTAATTTGATTCTGTTCTACTTTAATGATTGAAAACTGACTAGCCTTCTTTAAATAACTCTTCACATGCATGAAACATTTTGTCTTCTTTTTCTTTTCCAAGCTAGACAAAACTTTTTTTTAACTTTTATTTTAGATTCATGTTCAGGTTTGTTACAAGGGTATATTGTGTAATGCTGAGGTTTGGGGTATAATTTCACCTGTCACTCAGGCAATGAGCACGGTATCCAACAGGTAGTTTTTTTTTTGTTTGTTTTTTTTGTTTTTTTTTTTTTTTTTTTTGAGACGGAGTCTCGCTCTGCCGCCCAGGCTGGAGTGCAGTGGCCGGATCTCAGCTCACTGCAAGCTCCGCCCCCGGGGTTCACGCCATTCTCCTGCCTCAGCCTCCCGAGTAGCTGGGACTACAGGCGCCCGCCACCTCGCCCGGCTCATTTTTTGTATTTTTTAGTAGAGACGGGGTTTCACCGTGTTAGCCAGGATGGTCTTGATCTCCTAACCTCGTGATCCGCCCGTCTCGGCCTCCCAAAGTGCTAGGATTACAGGCTTGAGCCACCGCGCCCGGCCTCCAACAGGTAGTTTTTCAACCCTTGTCCTCTCCCTCACGCCTCCTACAATCCTCAGTGTCTATTGTTCTCTTCTTCATGTCCATTTGTAGTTCTTTGAGAAATCTCCAAACTGCTTTCCATAGCAGTTGAACTAATTTACATTCCCTCCGATATCGTGAAAGCTTTCCTTTTTCTCTGCAGCCCTGCCAGCGTCTGTTATTTTTTGACTTTTTAATAGTCATTCTGACTGATATGAGATGGTATTTCATTGTGGTTTTGATTTGCATCTCTCTAATGATTGGTGATGATGAACATTTTTTCATATGCTTGTTGACCGCTTGTGTGCCTTTTTTTGAGAAGTGTCTGTTCACATACTTAGCCCGCTTTTTAATGGGATTATTTGTCTTCTGCTTTTAAATTTTTTTTAAGTTCCTTACAGACTCTGAATATTGGACCTTTGTTGGATGCATAGTTTGCAAGTACTCCCATTCTGTAGGTTGTCTGCTTACTCTGTTGATAGTTTCTTTCACTGTGCAGATGCTTTTTGGTTTAATTAGATCTCACTTGTTAATTTTTGTTTTTGTTGCAATTGATTGGAGGGCTTAGCCATAAATTATTTGTCAAGACTGATGTCCAAAATGATATTTCCTAGATTTTATTCTAGGATTTCTACAGTTTGAGGTCTTACATTTAAGTTGTTAATTTATCTTGACTTGATTTTTGCCTATGGTGATAAGTAGGGGTCCAGTTTCATTTTTCTGTGTATAGATAGCCAGTTATCTCAGCACCATTTAGTGACTAGGGAGTCCTTTCCCCCTTGCTTATTTTTGCCAGCTTTGTCAAAGATCAGATAATTATAGATGTGTGGCTTTATTTTTGGGTTCTCTATTCTGTTCCATTGGTCTATGTGTCTTTTTTTGTACCAGTATCATGATGGTTTCATTACTGTAGCCTTGTAGTGTAGTTTGAAGTTGAGTAAAGTGAGGTTTCAGGCTTGTTGGTTTTGCTTAGGATTCTTTTAGCTATTTGGGCTCTTTTCTGGCTCCACATGAATTTTAGACTAGTTTTTTATAGTTCTGTGAAACATGACATTGGTAGTTTGATAGCAATAGCACTGAATCTGTAGATTGCTTTGGGCGGTATGGCCATTTTAACAATATTGATTCTTCCAGCCCATGAGTACAGAATGTTTTCCCATTTGTTTGTAGACAAATCTTTTTTTAAAAAAAGTCTCTCTGAAATGACCTGTTTTCTATCCCTTTGATTATTTTTAGTGCACTTTTCCCCTTTTCATCATTTGGAGAATAAAATAGAATACCCAGATTTTAACCAAGGACCTGACGATTGTAAAATATATTGAAAGGGTCTATTCCCAGCCCTTATACATCAGAATGTCATTAAAATATCCTAAAAATGCATTTGCTTTTTAAAGTAGCAATGCATACTTTTTTATTCCTGTTTCATTTTGATTGATGATAATTCTCAGTTAAGGAAGTGGACATTTATGAGCTGCACACTCTTGTGTGTGTAGAAGTCTCTTTGAATCTATTGTTGGGCTTGTTTGTTTGCTGTTCTATGTATGAACCTCTGCATATAAAGTCTTTTATATTATACTTACTAAAGCTTCCCTGAAATTTATCCATTTGTTTGGGCTGTTCTATTTTATCAGTATATATGTAAAGAACCCTGAATTCAGGCAGTTTCTGAAATAACATTTTCTCTCCAAAATAGCTGTAGCTCTATTATTTCTTAAGTCTTTTATAATATAGACTTTATATGTTTGATTAAAAAGAGAAAACCAAGATCATTAGAATTAAGTTTGGTTGTATGTAACTAAGAATGCAAAATAATAGTAGTTAAAATACATAAAGGTTTTTATTTTACATAAAAGGAATGTGGAACTTGGTAATCTAGGGCCAGTATGGAAACTCCATGAAATCATCAGGGACCCAACCCAAGATGCTTCTCTGTTTTTGTTCTTCCAGTCTCCGTGTGTGACTTACTAGTGTCTGATGTCTATATCCAAAATCATAAAATGGCTGCTGGGGTTTTAGCCATCACATCTGTGTTCCAGGCATCAGAAAGAAAGAAGAGGACAATGCAAAAGGGATGCAATTCCTAGTAATTCCTTTAAAGAGTTTTTTTTTTTTTTTCCAACACAACACCTCATCTTACATCACATTGGTCAGAATATCACCACATACTAAGGAAGTCAGAACATACAATCTCTTAGAAGCACACAAAGGCATCTGAAATAAAATCTGGGTGCTGTTACTAACTGTGAAGGGCAGAAGAGTTATCGGGTAAGCAACCAACAGTCGCTGCCCTCTTGATAAAGGTAGGGTAGCTGAAGAAAGGCACAATATATTGGGTGCTGAAAATACTACTTCCCGGAACCTGAAGATAGTTCAAGTTCTTCTTTAGGGCCAGTGGAAGTCCTCTTCTTTGTTTCTCCCTTTGATTTAGAAGTTTGTGACAATACAGAGCAGTTTTTTTTTTTTTACATTTTTCTAATAAAGAGCCTTTATATAATTGTGAAATACATAAACAGTCCCTGAGTGTTCTCCAAAATCATTCATATTAATTTCTTTTGAAGTTCCTTAATGAACTTACTTCTCTTTTCTCTGAAACTGCTGTGGTTTCTCTGTATCAATGAAAATATTTGGAAGCCAAGCCTGAGGTTTCGGGGGTAGTCCTTTAAATCTCATGTTTATTTTATATTTACAACACATCTCAATTTGGACTAGCCACCTTTCAAGTGCTCAATCACCACATATGGCTAGAGGCTACTGTATTGATCAACTCAGTTCCAGACTATAAGATGCATGAAAACAAGAAAGCATGTCTGTTTCACTCACCACTGTATCCCAGCACCTAGCACCGTGCCTGATGTGTAATGGGCACTCAATGTGTGTTTGTTGAATTAGTACATTTGAGGGGAAGGATGTTTAAAATATTTGTCAGCAAAGGTGCTGACAAAACAGATAAGTCACTTTAGTTTTTCTCTTTTGCTTTTTCAGATCTTGCCTGTTGAAAAGCTTTATTGGCCGGGTGCGGTGGCTCACACCTGTAATCCTAGTACTTTGGGAGGCCAAGGCGGGCAGATCATTTGAGGTCAGGAGTTCAAGACCAGCCTAGCCAACATGGTGAAACACTGTCTCTACTAAAAATATGAAAATTAGCCAGGATTGGTAGTGTGTGCCTGTAATCCCAGCTACATGGGAGGCTGAGGCAGGAGAATCACTTGAACCCAGGAGGCAGAGGTTGCAGTGAGCCGAGATGGTGCCACTGCACTCCAACCTGGGCAACAGAATGAGACTCTGTCTCAAAAAAACAGAAAAGCTTTTTATCATTTATATTTTTCTTACCATTATAAGGAGAGTTTCCAGTCTAGAAATTTTTAATGAAGCAAGACCATGCCATCACAACCAATGTTTTAAAAATAAACTCCTTGTAAAGATTATTAGTATGCATCTTGCTAGTAATTTATTCTTGTTTTTACTGAATCTCTACTGATCTTGGGGAACATTTCTAGGACCCATACACAAATATGAAAACATTTTATATGTTGTATATTTTATCTGTTTTATATATTTTCTGTGTAATCTTTAAACCACAACACGCTTGTATTCATTATGTCATCATACTTTGCTTAAGAGCATATTTCTGAAACTTGCGTAAATTGTGGAAGTATCAAAGGATTAAAAGTCTACTGAGAGTGCCTATTTACCTCACCTAGGTACAAAACAGCTTTACTTAAAATTTGGGAAATCCTGTGACTTTACTGCTGTGTTACTTAAAATGTGTTTCATGGGCCAGGAGTAGCAGCAGCCATACTTAGGAGTTGCTAGAAGTGTGGAGTCTCAAACCCAGATCTACAGAGCTATGCCCAGATCTACTGAATCAGAATCTGCATTTTCACAAGAGTTTAGCCAAATGACTCATGCTCACATTAAGGTTTGAGAAGCACTGACTCAACATTATTGTCAGTTCCTTTTACCACCAAACGTGGATATATTCGCGGCTTACTTTAGAGCCAGGCACAGAGAGAAGAAAACGATTGGCCCAGAGAACAGATACAGGAGCTCTGATTTCTAGTGCCTTGGCATGCGGAACAGGGACCTCATGGAGCTTTCTGCACGTGGATGGAGGAAAGGCTTGGGGAAGAGCGGTGGGAGGACAGACCTGATGTTTATACCAGTTGTTTGCTACTCATCCAAAAAGCAGGAGCTCCTGCCAGTCCCTGAGCATCTGGGCTAAGCAAAAATAAATAAATAAATATATATATATATACACACACATATATATATATGTATATATTTTGCTGTTTTGAAGAACCAAGTTTAGAGGCCACGGAGGGCAGATCACTTGAGGTCAGGAGTTCGAGACCAGCCTGGCCAACATGGTGAAACCCCATCTCTACTAAAAATACAAAAATTACCCGGGCATGGTGGTGCATGCCTGTAATCCCAGCTACTAGGGAGGCTGAGGCAGGAGAATGGTTTGAGCCCGGGAGGCAGAGGTTACAGTGAGTCGAGATCGTGCCACTGCACTCCAGGCTGGGTGACAGAATGACACTCTGTCTCAAAAAAAAAAAAAAGAGCCAGGTTTATTCCAAAGTGTCAACTAACCTTAAAGACAACCTTCCCTACGCCCGCTCTCTCATGGAACTAAACTGAGTGATGACAATGAGTATGCAACAAAGTCACATGCTTCCCAGCCTCACTTTATATCAGTGGGATTAAGTCAAAAAAATCAAAGTAATTCATCACACATTCATTTTAACTACAAAATTGCAAATTCTCATCTATCCACTTCTGAATCAGCTACTTTTAGCAAGTACAGAAAGAAAACCACCAAATTAACAATTAGTGAGAATTTTTTGGTTTTGCTGAGATACCTCATCATAGCCCTCCCTATTACCACTATTAAAGCAACTCTAAAAAATAATAATTTCCCTCAAAACGTTAGGACACATTTACCAGGAGTAATCATGTGAAAAACACACTCTCCTAGGGAATAAAGAATGTGATACATAAAATTTCAAAACTCTAATCTATACAATCACAACAAAATTCTAGCTATTCGATCATTTATAAAAGATTATCTCTAGCATGGACCTCTGGACCTCTGGTTGCATTGTCTGCCCAGCAACCCCTCCTACTTTTTATATTAAAAGCTATCTGTTACCTTTGGAAAACAACCCTCCCAATTCTGTGTTTCTAGTGGAACTGCAGGTCATCAAACCTCATCCACATTAGCCACAGAAGTGGGTACAGAAACCAACCTGCCAATCAAAACATCCCCTCTCCCCTTACCACAGGTATTGGTTCAAAGGGTGGTCAGATGGTCCAGGGAAGACCAATTAGAGTTCATCCCTGGCATTTTACATCTGTATCCGGAGAGACTGATTTGGAATATCCAAGCTGCAAGTTTACTGAATTCATATCTACTCTCTCTCAGAAGCCATCTGGCCAACAAGCAGAGAGTGGAGCCCAGCAAAGAGATGGGGATGTGGATCCCCAAATCTAGTAGTGCTTGAGGTCAACACCACCCCTATTATTTCCCATAACATGATTCAGTATACTCTGTGGAAGGGTATGTGTGTGCCTACGTTTACTTAAGCTAGTTTGAGGTCATTCATAACTCAAACTTCCTGATATATACAAACAGGAAAATGAAAGAATGTTAAAAGGAAATTCATTGACACTTAGAAAAGTAGCTTGTTACTATTGTGAAATTGCAGTTATGTCTTTACTGAACAAACATTTAGTAAGACATTATGCTGGTTCCTGTATGTGTTTTGCAGATATTCGATCATCCTGTTTCTGTAAAGCAGGAGTCATATTTCTAGAGCTTCCTTTTCTTCCTGCACTAGGTCATGCAAGCTCAGGTTTCTGAGTGAATACAGCAAAAGAGAATCATAAAGCAGTGTTTTCTTTTAGACAGATCATCTGACTGAATTTCTCTCTCCTTTTCTGCCTTGACTGATTTGGTGAGTAGTATAAAATTTCCATAGACTATTCTCAAAATCAAAATGCTAGGATGGGAAAATAGTACTCATTTATTGCCTTTGTGTTTTATCTCCTAGAATTAGTAGAAGTACTCATTTATTGAATCAGTGTTATATATCCAATTTTCTTTTTAATCTGACAACTACCCCAGCAGGCATCTCCTGTTTTACAGAATAAAACACTGAGACCTGTGAGGTACCTTCTTGAGATCTTGAAACTAGTGAGTGGTATAACCTGGATATACACCCAGGCCTGTCTAACTTTCTATAGTCCATCATTTTCTCCCTGGCACTACATTACTTTCCAGAAAAAAGGGCAGTATAGTCAGTCATCCTGGTGATATATATTTTTTTCCTTTTTTTCTTTTTTTTTTTCCTGAGGCAAAGTCTTGCGCCCAGCCATCTGGTGATATATTTTATATCACACCAAAGCCCATATACTCCAGTCTCTTGGAAGTGTATTCAACATTCTGTGAACTTCAGCGTGAAACAGTTGGCATGTTAGATAAGTAATCATAAGATCGAGCCTAAATTAGGGCCAGACGCAGTGGCTTATACCTGTAATCCTAGCACTTTGGGAGGCTGAGGCAGGCGGATCACTCGAGGTCAGGACCTCGAGACCAGCCTGGCCAACATGGTGAAACCTCGTCTCTACTAAAAATACAAAAAGTAGCTAGGCGTGGTGGCACATGCCTGTAATCCTAGCTACTCGGAAGGCTGAGGCAGGTGGATTGCTTGATCCCGGGAGGCAGAGGTTGTGGTGAGCTGAGATGGTGCCATTGCACTCCAGCCTGGGTAACAGAGTGAAATTCTGTCTCAAAAAAAAAAAGAGGAGGAAGATGAAGAAGTTAAGAAGGAAGTGGAGCACAGGGAAGAGGAAATTTCTTCCAGATTAAAAAAGAGAGAACTCGAAACAAGAACAATTCTTCAAAGATTCAATTTATGAAATTGCCACATAGGGAGCAAAAAGGTATTTACTTTGATTTATCTGAAAAAAAAGGAACAGTAAGCATTGTGGTAAAAGAAGGAAAGAATGAAAAAAAACCTGAATTTTAACAGAAATTAGGAATACAATTAGAGCTCCATTACTGCCACTAACATAGCCATCCTCCCAGGCACAAGATTTGACAAGCAGGTCTGGAAAAATTGGAAAGTCAGTGAGCTTTGCTTTTGACACAGCCCCACTGAGTTCCTCCACCCATACGAATGTTCAACACACCACCCGGCCCAGCCCAGCCTTCCCTATTTAGGCTTAGATACAACCATTCCTAACCCTTCCCCGCCCTTCGAAACTTGCCCATCCTGTACATCATTACCAAACGGCATGTTCGCTGTTTCTCATAGCTTAATCTTTTCATCTTGTGACACAGACTTGAAAAAGTTTCTGAAATATATTGCTGCATTACATATATAAAATAAAAATACATATTAGGGTGGTGTAAACCGCAATTACTTTTGCACCAACATAATAGAAAAAGGACTAGAAAAGTATGCCATATAACATATACCTAATGCGTGTGAGGCTTAAAACCTAGTTGAGGAGTTGATAGGTGCAGCAAACCACCTTGATACATGTATACCTATGTAACAAACCCACGCATTCTGCATATGTATCCCGGAACTTACAGTAAAATATAAAAAAAAAAAAGAAAGAAAAAAAAGAAAGAAAGGAAAAGAAAAGAAAAGAAAGAAAAAAAAGAAAGAAAGGAAAAGAAAAGAAAAGAAAAGAAAAGAAAAGAAAAAGAAAAGAATACCGTATAATGGGAAGAGGAGGAAATGGTGAACTGAGATTGTGAAATGAGAGCAGGTTTTTACCTTTCGTTCCATGTATTTCTGTCTTTTTTAATCTTTTAAATTAAGCACATATTCATATATTACCTATATAATTATTTTTCATGAGTGAAAGAAAATATGAGAAAAATTATATTTAGCTTATCCTCCCCTTCCCAAGGAAGTTTTAAATAGCAGCCTTTTAGAGAGGATTTCTAAATACATAGAAGGGATTTAAAAGAGAGGTTGGTTTCAGATATCGCTGGGGTTGGATGATGGAGTAAGACAGGAAGTGTCTTCTGCGGCTGGGACGTTTTAATTCAACTTTACTCTTGCTGTGTATGTGGGCAGCACCTACATAATCACTGTCACCGTCACCGTCACCTGCACAGCCACCATGTGACACAAACCTCTATATTTCTATATGCTCTTACACTGAGTTACAAGGTTTTAAAGGCTACTAGCTGGATGCAGGGTGACCTCTGGAAGGGAATGGTCAAGTAAAAGTCAGGGGACTGTCTCCTTTATCTATAATGTTTCAAACAAGAATGTATTCATGTTTTGCTTAGTAATTAAAAATGTAAAACAAAATACATTTGGAAAACCCTTTTTTTTTTTTTGGAATATGTGAATGGAATGGGGAGTAGGTGTGCTCCATGTAAGCGGGCCACAGTTAAAGTAGTTTGAGATTAACACTCCCTTCCTGTACTGCATGCCCAGAGAGTCACTGGCTGAGATGATTTGGATGGAAGGAAGCACATCCATGTCACATGATCACAGAACATCTGTATTCACATTTTTTCTATATGTGTCGACTATTCTGATTTCTATATTATTAAATACTCTTTAGGTTGCAAGCGACAGAGATCCAAATTGAATTTCCTTATTCAAAAAGGAGAATTTGTCCGGGAGTGGTGGCTCATCCCTGTAATCCCAACACTTTAGGAGGCCAAGGTGGGTGGATCACCTGAGGTCAGGAGTTTGAGACAAGCCTGACCAACATGGCAAAACCCTGTCTCTACTAAAATCACAAAAAATTAGCTATGCGTGATGGTGGGCACCTGTAATCCCAGCTACTTGGGAGGCCGAGCGAGGAGAATTGTTTGAACCTGGGAAGCAGAGGTTGCAGTGAGCCGAGAGCGCACCATTGCACTCCAGCCTGAGCGACAGAGCAAGACTCTGCTTCAAAAAAACAAACCAAAAAAAAAAAAAAAAAAAAAAGAGGGGGGAATTTATTTTGTCATGTAACTAGAAAATCAAAACCAACAGGCTTGGTGTCATGCAAAGTTGGATTAGGTACTCAAAATGTTACCAAGAGCAATGTGTTTTCATGCCTCTCAGGACCTTCTTTCTTTTATATAGGCCTCATTCTCAAATCTTCTTACAGATGGAGGCAAAAATGGCAACTAGTCACTGCAGGCTTATAATTCCACTTTATATTTCCACCAAAAAACCCACTGGAAAAAGAAACTCTCTTTCTAGATAGCTCAGAGGTGTTTAGTATCGTTGGTCTGGCTTGTGTTATGTGCCTATCACTGAACCAACTGCTGAGGCAAAGGGAATGGAATGTTATGATCAGACAAACCTAGGCCCTGTACTTATCAATGGAGTGAAAGCTTGCAATCAGCCCCACCTGGACCACGGGGATTGGGTTGGTATCCCTAAGGCATATTAAGGTACCATTACTCAAAGAAAGGCGAAGTATCACTGGGAGGCAAAAGCAAGGATGTCCACCAGCTTCTGGGATGAGTGGTCACACTGAATAATCCAGGCTCATTGTCATTACTGCCCTTTTGATATCTCCAATGTCTGTCTAACAAGCTCTGACTTTCAGGTCTCAATCTATTCATCTTTTCTCTTCAACCCTGACATCTTAAGGAGCCCTTAGGACATTACTGTTGTTGCTGGGAGGGGTTGTCTATCAACTCCTTGTGATTTGGACTGAGATGGAATTATTTTATTTTATTTTGTTTTGTTTTATTTCGAGATGGAGTTTCGCTCTTGTTGCCCAGGTTAGAGTGCAATGGCACGATCTTGGCTCACCACAACCTCCGCCTCCTGGGTTCAAGCAATTCTTCTGCTTCAGCCTCTCAAGTAGTTGGGATTATAGGCATGCGCCACCAAACCTGGCTAATTTTTTGTATTTTTAGTAGAGAGGGGGTTTCTCCATGTTGGCCAGGCTGGTCTCAAACTCCCGACCTCAGGTGATCCGCCCACCTCGGCCTCCCAAAATGCTGGGATTACAGGCAGAGCCACCATGCCCAGCTGAGATGGAATAATTTTCTAAGCAGGAAGCATTGATTCAACATGTCTTTCATTCCCTCCTATGTATCAGACATATGCTTGATGCAGTTTCGATCTGTAATAATTAGCCTAGTGAGGGCACCACACAAGAAAATCCATGTGATAAGGATTAAGTAAAGTTCTGCACAGGCTGATAATTGGGAGGGTTACAAACAACAAGCTTCCAAATCAACTCAGTTGTCAGAACATATCTCTAAGAAATGATGCTTGAGCTAAGACCATGAGGACACATAAAAGTTGGGCAGAGAAGTAGAGGACAAGGGAGTGGGTGAACATTCCAAGCAGAGAGAACAATTTGTGTAGAAGCACATAGGCAAGATGGGCAATGGCATATTTTTAGAATTACAAGTTGGCCAGGATGACTACAGCTCAAGTTGTGTGTAGGAAAGTGGCCCGAGAACATGTGATAAAGAACATGAATAAACTTGTCAGCCATGTCAAGCCTGGATGTTTGAAATTTATCTTGTGAAATTTACCTTGAGCATTAGTCACTTTTAGGTAGAAGAAAAGTATGACCAAATGTTATCTCGTTTGTTTGTTTAAGCATTCTTTAGAGAAGAAAAATTGCAGAAGACTAAGACTGGAGATAGGGAGACAAACACAGTCTACTGTAGTGTTCTGGGTAAGTTTTGATAAGGAGGAATTAATCAAAGCACAATGAGGGTGGAGAAGAGGGACTGAATTATCAAGGTACAGGAGATACTATTGACAGGACAGGAAAAGAAAGTAGGGTGCAGGAAAAGAGAAGAGGAAAGGGGGGATTCCCAGCTTTCTGGCTTGGGTGATTGGTTGGTTGATGTTGTTATTCAAACAGAAACTCAGGTTTCAGAAAAAGATGATGACTATGGTTGGGTGCATCCAGTTGGAAATTTGTGGTGGATAGATGAATCTAAATTCAGTGGAGCTGCCAGGCTAGAGATGTAGATGTCCTCAGGCCAATGTAGCTGAAGCCATGTTTGCAGATGGGATCAGTCAAGGGAGAACGTACAATATGAAGAGAAGTTGGAAGGACAGAACCCTGGGCATTGCCAACATATAAAAATCCAGTGAATAAAAAGAAGTCAGAAAGGAGACAAAAATGAAGGAACCAGACATGGAAGAGTACAAAGAGGATGTCCACCTCATCAGGCAGGACAGATTCTCTTCTTCTTTATTTATTTTATTTTATATTTATTAGTTTATTTATTTTGAGACGGACTCTCACTGTTGCCCAGGTTGAAATACAATGGCATGATCTCGGCTTACTGCAGCCTCCATCTCCTGGGTTCAAGGATTCTCCTGCCTCAACCTCCCGAGTAGTGGGGATTACAGGTGCATGCCACCACGCCCAGCTAATTTTTGTATTTTTAGTAGAGATAGAGTTTCACAGTGTTGGCCAGGCTGGTCTCGAACTCTTGACCTCAAGTGATCCACCGACCTAGACCTCTCAAAGTGCTGGGATAACAGGCATGAGCCACTGCACCCAGCCTTCTTGAAAAAAAAAATTATAATTATTATTTTTCTAGAAGACAGAATCTTAGTCGGTTGCCCAGGCTAAGTACAAAGGCACAAAGCTCACTGCAGCCTCAATCTCCAGGGTTCAAGAAATCCTCCTGCCTCAGCCTCATGAGCCACTGTGCCTGGCTAATTTTTTTTTTTTTAAACAGTGTCTTGCTCTGTTGCCCAAGTTGGAGTGCAGTGGCGCTATCATGGCTCACTGAAGCCCCGACCTCTTGGGCTCATGATCCTCCTACCTTAGACTTAGTAGCTGGAACCACAGGCGTGCACCACCATGCCCAGGTTGTTTTTTTGTTTTTTTAATGTTACATTGCCCAGCTGGTCTTGAACTACCGAGCTCAAGCAGTCCTCCCACCTTGACCTCCCAAAGTGCTAGGATTACAGTCATGAGCCACTGTACCTGCCTAATTTTTTATCTTTTATTTTTTCGTAGAGGAAGGGTCTCACTGTGTTTCCCAGGCTGGTTTTGAACTCCCGAGCTCAAGCGATCCTTCTGCCTTGGCCTTCCAAAATGCGGGGATTATAGACACGAGCTACTGTACCTGGTCAGATTCACTTCTTTACAGTCATTTGCAATTCTCTTGAAAAACTGCCTCCAGCCAGGCATGGTAACTCACACCTGTAACTCCAGCACTTTGGGAGGCCGAGGTGGGCAGATCACTTAAGACCAGGAGTTCAAGACCACCCTGGTCAACATGGTGAAATGCCAGCTCTACTAAAGTTACAAAAATTAACTGGGTGTGGTGACGTGTGTCTGTAATCCAAGCTACTCAGGAGGCTGAGGCAGGAGAATCTCTTGAACCTGGGAGGCAGAGGTTGCAGTGAGGAAAGATCGTGCCACTGCACTCCCAGCCTGGACAACAAAGTGAGAGCCCTTTTTTTTCCTGTCTCAGAAAAGGGGAGGGG